>NC_090871.1:19685706-19695706 GCF_036669935.1 Montipora foliosa
TAATCCATAAATCCTATAGAACGAAAAATGGTTCCGTGTCCCAGCACTAACCGCCACCGTCGATACGCGCAAACGAATTGAAATAGATTTGTGTTCCCCACAAAATTCATCTCGCCCCTAAATATGGTCATTCAATAAAAAATTAACTACTTTTTTCTGCTTAACGTAAGTTCACAGTACAATCTGATCGATCCTGAATGCTTTAACACTTTTCTGAATACGAAACACCTTTTGTGTTATTTTTTTAGCCTTTGTTGATGGATATCAGTACACCGTCAGGAGACGTCCAGCCGAGAATTCCTGAGTCGGCTTAAGCTCCTCATGCTTTCCCTATGAGACTTAAACGAACCCACACACTATTTGCAACGAGTAGGGCATGGAGTTTCCGGTGTTGTGGTCTGTCCTCTGTGGTATATCATGGTTGGGAGGATAAATGCTGGGCAGAGATACTAGCTACACAAAGTTACTCTAAAATCCGGGTAAATAAAAATATGATATGATGTATGGTATGATACGGAGAAAAGATGTTCTTGGCGCATGCATTGATTGTGCCTCGTGGCTTCAGTAGGTATAGAATCAAGATCCCGGCCTACCTCCTCTGATCTTAACAGTCTCGGAGTGTCTCTCTGCCGTATTGATATTTTAGAAAGAATCGAACGTGTGAAATAACATGTTTAATAATATACATCCAAAAATTTCAGCAGCCAATGAAACACGTACGCGCGTTAGGCAATTTTCACGATAGCGTCTTTGACATTGCCATTCAATTTGTTTTTCTTTTCTTTTCTTATTTGAATTTTTTATTCCCAGCGGGGTATAAAGAACAGTAGCTCTAATTAGCAGGAGAAAAGCAAAACCTGTAGGATTCTGGCACTTGTAGTCAAATAGCGTCAGCATGCAACCTATTTAATGTAACATAAAAGTGAAGCGCTTGCTCTGAAGTGGCTGCATATAATTTTTTAAAAACTTTGCCGATATAGTCCTATCTCAGATTGCTCATTACTATTCTACATTAAAAATGGGGATCACCGAGTTTATTTTTATAGATACAGTGAAACCTCTATTAAGGCGCCACCCTAGGGGTGACAGCTAGTGGCTGCTTAATCAGGTTGGCCGCTTAATAGAGGTTCGTCAGAAATTAGCATAATCGTAAGTGGAAACGTCATTTTATTCTAATTATGTCCCGAAACTGATGGCAACATGGCTTACTAAATTTCTCAAGAGAGCAACAAATCGTGGCAAAGCAGTTATTAACTGCAAACGTATAGAACGAGGTGGCGGCTATGGCTTGGAAGTTCTTTGTGAATACTACTTCACGGGAAACTATCTTTCAATTCAATTGTTAATGTTAGAATCGAAGCTTAAAACACAAGGATTTGAACTCAAATAATTGTAGAGGACCATGCAAGGACAATTGATCTAGCTTATTACTGGATAATTCATTTGATTTGACTGACGCACTCCATACTGAGCTCGTATGTTGAATAAAAAATTAAAACCTGTAGCACCGTACGTAGCTTACTGTGGCAGCGGGATCGGTACATCGAAACATAATAAAGGTGTGTTTCTATCGGTCGTCACCTATCTCGGACTGTCTTTTACTTCAACACATTTTCAAAACAAAGCCAAACTAAGTGTTTTGAACTCTTACCTGTCATCGGGACGGGCAAAAGGTGGTCGCGGGCGCTTAATAGAGGTTTGATTTTCAATATTATTCTACAATTATTTCGGGACTTTGATTACTGGCTGCTTAATGGAGGTTCCAATGTATAAGCAAGTAAAGACGAAATATAGGGTGTTTTTGGAGATCTTTCATGTTGCCTTGGTAACCTATCACGTCACAATAATGGGCGCATTTTTGTTAAGCAACAATTTGTGTTTCATATGGTACCATAATATTGCTGTTACGTGATACAATTTTGTAGTGATAACCCTTCTACTAAGAAGGTGTCTTAATTTTTTTTAAAACTGGTTTCAGCCACCTTAACGCAGATGGTTTTTCAATCGACCCATGATCGTAATCACACTTTGGATCTGGTTATTACCAGATTGGATGATGCCGATCTCCTATTGCGTGAGGTTTATCCCTCTCACTGAGTTGTTTCGTTTTCTGATCATTCATCTGTTTTGTTAAGTTAAGCTGAATCATACACTAAGCCACCTTCCATGAAAATCTCCATAAATCGTCGTTCAATGTGGAACATTGATTTTGCGGATTCCAATGATGATATAAGTTCATATCTTCATTGTAATGACGACTGCGATGATTTTGTCCACTCAAGTGACACGCTATGATCAAGTACTTCGTTCGTTACTAAGAGGCGGATCCAGGATTTTTCTTAGGAGGGAGTGCATTACTAAGGAATGGCGTAGCTGACTGGTAACGGTTTTTTTTGCAGACTACCAATTGTGTTAGAAAGCCGCAGGGGGGGGGGGGGGAATGCGCTCCCCTACACCCTCCCCCTAGATCCGCCCCCGTTACTTGATGCTTACGCCCCTTCACGCAAGTAGACTTATGCTTGTCCGAATGTGACAAAATGTCAAGATTGCCAATTTCATGTGTCAACTATACATCTGTAAATCAAGTTTCTTATGTTCATGTCAAATTGTCATATATTTATGTCAAACGATACATTTATACATCAAGTTTTTTATATTCATATCAAGTTCCCAGATATTCATGTCAAAAGAATTTTCACGACGTTTTCATTTTTGATAAAAATAAAAATTCATGTGTCAAGTTTTTGAGCACATTTATAAATCAAGAAAGCCTGGTGTCGCGCATTTCAAAAATGAAGAGAGAGTCTGAGAACCAACCGTACACAAACAACATGCGGTCACGAATCTCTTCATTCCGAACGCGGAAGAGTTCTTCCGGCGTAAAATGCTGATCTTGTCTGGTTCACAATGCACCCCGCGATGACGACCAAGATGATTTCTTGTAGAGAGGAGCAGAGCAGAGCAGAGCAGAGCAGGGCAGAGCAGAGCAGAGCAGAGCAGAGCAGAGCAGAGCAGAGCAGAGCAGAGCAGAGCAGAGCAGAGCAGAGCAGAGCAGAGCAGAGCAGAGAAGAGCAGAGCAGAGCAGAGCAGAGTAGTACAAAGAAACCTTTACGTCTTCACCAGGTGACTCTCAGTTATGACGTTGAACAGCTGATGAACGCCTTAAGACAAATCTTGGTGAGACTGGAAAGACTGCACTACCATAACAACCAGGAAACTGACAACGAGGACAGTACAGCAGGTTCAAACGCGGTATGTAATACACCCAACAATCTCAGATGACGCGTTGGATGACATGATAGAGAAATTCTGTCTTCAGCTGCCAAATAAAGAATTGCCGACGACGTGATAGTGTTCTTGAAGAAAGTCCATTAAAGTATCCTTGCAGGTACGATGGATCACATCAGACCTGCGGGAGGCTATGCGTGATCGCGATGTTGCCAAACGGAAAGCATGACTGGGCTGTATACATAAGGCTACGTAATAAGATCAATGGAGAAGTTAAATCTACCAAGGCATCCTATTATGCGAATGGGTTTACTCAGACCAATGGTGACTCACGTAAAACCTGGCAAATGACTAACGAACTCATTTTCCGTCAGAAAAATAGTGAGTCTGTGAAAGAATTGAAACTAAACGAGAACTCAGTAACCAATTCTCAAGAGCTTTCCAATTCATTTAATTATCATTTTTCAACAATTGGAACCAAACTTGCTAATGAGATACCTCTTGTTACTGATTGTTCAAGTTATTCCAATTACATTGTTAGCAGCAACAACAAGTTCTTTTTCAGTCCAATTAGTAGTAGCAAAGTATTTTTCTCTCCTAAATAAATTATCTAAATCCAAAGCAACAGATCTGGATAATATTTCTGCCAAACTAATTCGGGAATGTGCGGATGTTATCTCGATCGTAATATTTTCAACATGTCTTTAAGTTCTGGTTTATTTCCAGATGACTGAAAATGCGCTAGTTTGACTCCATTGTTTAAACAAGGTGAGCGAACTGATGTGAATAATTATCGACCAATCTCTGTTATCTCAGTAATGGCTAAGGTGTTCGAGAGACTAGTGTATAATCAACTGTATAGTTTTTTGGCTGATGAAGAGATTATCACCAGCGAATGACAAAGGGCTAACGTTCAAAACATCAGCTTTCCAAATCGTTCACGTTCACGACCTTTATCAACACATTGATATAAAACCGAATATGCCTGTTTCATTGTCCCACTGACGCAGCACCACAGTTTCTGTAAAAACTGAATTTTTTTTATTACAAGTAGTGGCCTGCTTAGCCTCGGCTGAGAGACTGTTCCATGTTACTTCGCTCCTGAGGACCTCAGTGTTTGGCCGCGGAATAAACAGATTATTTTGGGAACCCCGAAGATTATGTCTGTGAATAGTATTAATGGTAGCAAATTTTTAAGACAGGTATTCGGGTACAAAGTCAGTTACTGTTTTGAATAGACCTTATTCCAAAATGGCCTTCATTAATTTAAATATTCTTTTGTTTTTATTCAAATTAGCCCTTGATGCCTCGTTCTTGAGCTGAAAATTCAAAGGAGTATTTTGCCTTGAACGAGGCATCAAGGTCTAATTTCAATAAAAACAAAAGAATATCTAAATGGCGGCCATTTTGGAATAAGGTTTATATTAAAGATTGTTATCACGTCTGTCAGCAAGGCTTTTCCATTTGAGGGCACGATGAATCTGTGCAGATCTGACATTCCAGTCAGATCCCCGTATTACCCGTGCTGCCCTAATTTGTAATTTCCCTAGTTGTTTGCTCAGCCATTACCGATACAAGCCCACACATGGCTGCAATAATTAATACGTGGTAGAACTAGTGACTTATAAATCATCACTAGGGGGAACACATCGGTCTTAGCATCCTCTGGGTAGTAAGTACTTCAGCAACTTAACTTGGAATTTGGAACTTATACTCCCAAATAGCTGGGCTAACACTTGGAGATAACTTAACTTGGAACTTGGAACTTGGAACTTATACTCCCAAATAGCTGGGCTGACACTTGGAGATATAAAATAACGAATTTGATAATAATAATAATAATCCACAATAAATATATAAAGTCTAAAAGAAACAGTAAATGTAAATAGTTCAAAGTCTTTTCAGGTGGTTCTGGGTCTTCATGTTCTGAATGTCCCACATGGCTAATGGCTTAAAAGAAGTAATGTTCTTAGCTTGGACTGCTTGAGTTGACAGTTTGTTCCATACCCGAACAGTTCATACAAACGGAGAATAACTGTGCCCCAAAACACTTGAGTAGGGCTTGAGCATAGAATGTTGGATCCTTGATCTAGGAGCTGGTTAGATAGAAGATGAGAATTCAAGATCTATGAGATTGTTTTTGATTTTATAGAAAAGAGTCACTTGGGCCAGCAAACGTCTGGATTCCAAGGATCTTGTGAGTTTGTAGATCTCTTGTAATCATGCGCGACGAAACGAGCAGCCCGCCGCTGGACTTTTTCGATAGTTTCAGTGTCCCTGTTTGTGTGTGGATTCCAGGCAGCACTTGAATATTCTAGTAAAGGTCGAATAAGTGCTTTGTAGGCTCTTTCTTTGACTTCAGGCGTACACGGTTTTAAAGTCCGTTTGACCAGCCCAAGTGTCCTATTGGCTTTGTTGGAAGTTTTATCACAGTGTTCTTTCCAATTTAACTTGCTCGTTAATTCAACACCCAGATAATCATAGGAGGTTGCATGTTCCAAGACCTGACCATGCATGAAATATTGTAGCATGACAACGGCTCGCTTGTTGGTCAAGGAAATGTGGTAGCATTTCTTCACGTTAAACTCCATCTGCCAAAGACAGGCCCATGAAGTTAGTCTGTCAAGGTCTTGTTGAAGGATAAGATGATCCACAGGCGATACAACCTGTCGGTACATAATAGTGTCGTCAGCAAACAGTCTAATATTTGACTTGATGTCACCCACGATGCCATTTATATACATCAAGAAAAGCGAGGGGCCTAAGACAGACCCTTGTGGAACACCTGAAATAACCTTGCACGGGGTAGAGTTCACGCCATTTGAACCGACGAGTGCAAAGATGTGACTCCCACGATAGTGTTTCATCCCCCTGAATGCCTAGTCATTTGTACGTATTGACTCTTTCAATTGAATGCCCATCAAGGCGAATGTGAGGTTCACTTGGGAGCAGCGAGATTTTTAATTATGTCTTGTCCCTGTAAAAAGACACTTGGTCTTGAGGACATTAAGTAAAAACTTAGACGGTTAGAATCTAGCCATTGTTTCAGATTGCTCCGAACTGAGTCAGGGATGAAAACAACTCTTCAGGGTTTTGGAAGTCATTCGTGAGATTAGAGTCATCGGCGTACATCCTCACATCTGATAGGAGGCTTCAGGTCGAGAGGTCATTCATGTATAATAGGAATAGCAGAGGGCCATTGATTGACCCTTGAGGCACCCATCAACGTAAGTAACTAGTTTCAGAATTTACGTCGTTTATAACTGTAACCTGAGTTCTATCAGAGAGGTCATGATTCTCGAAAAAGATTAAGACCTGCACCTTTAAACCCATACAGCTCCAATTTTGACAGAAGGATCTCATGGTCATACTTTTAGTATCAAATTCCTTTTTTAAATCAATAAACAGAATGGCATTTGTTAAGCAATCGTCGATGTTAAGATTACTAATACTATTGCCTTTCATGTCAATAAGAGCCGTAAGGGTAGAGTGCATGGGTCTAAGGCCACACTGATATTTCCAAAGTACATCATTGTAGCTTCAATTCTCCGACTCATTTAAATATGTATACATGATTGAAAATGGCTTTCTTAAAAAGTTTCGCTATTACAGAAAATACAGAGATAGGTCTGTAATTTGCTGGATCAACCTTTGAATATTGGTTCTACTCCAGAACTCTTCCAGTCCTTGTCAGGATACCAGTGCCGGGAAATAACTTAGTTTAAAATATGTCTCAGGGAACGGACGCAATAAATGTAAATGATAACTTTAGGAGGCAAGATGCATTGGAATGCCGTCAAGACCATCAGCCTTGCAGACAGGGATATAATTCATAAGTTTGCGTAGCCGTTTGAACCTGCTGTACTGCTCTGGGTGTCGCTTTCCTAGTTTCACCAAGATTTGTCTTAAAGGCTTTCATCATCTGCTCAATGTCCTTATTGAGAGCCACCTGGTGAAGACGTGTTTGGATGATGCCGCGTTGATACTCGTAACGTTTCTTCGTACTGCTTTTCTCTGCGTTGAAATGTGAACACAGACAAGATCAGCATTTTATGAAGAACTGTTCTGCGTTCGGAATGAGGAGATTCGTGGTCGCCATGTTGTTTATTGTAGTGCTCATTCTCTGACCCCCTCTTCATTTTTTAAATGCTCGGCACCAGCCCAAAATACCAACCAAACTCCAAAATTACAATGTCCTAATATATCCATTTTATTCTACAACTCAAGTCTAGACTACCAAATATTTCTAAACAATCAATGAACAAAGTTAAGTTATAACTCGAAACGCCCCTAACAGTGCTAGCGTTGCTGATAATATGACTACCAAGAAACAAACACACACACTCATCTTGAGACTTTTCCAGGTAACTATCACTTATATTAGGTCGCAGCAAAGTATTGTTGGTAACGCTAATAACATGGCTAGTATTAACGCGAGTTCCTCAGTTTAAGGTCAGTACTAATCCCCCAAATTGCTGCCCTTGCTGCACATCCCAAATACCATAATATCTATTTGACGGTGGCTTACTCCCAAAGGCACCCTTCCAGAAACGATGAAGAACTGGATGTTGGCCAACTAAGCTATGCTCAGCGCTAATCATACGAGACAAAGCTGATCTAGCAGTGATCAGTCGGAAACTCGGTATAGGGAAGTTACCTGATTACAAACATTGCTCTTGTTATTCAAATGCTCCAACGGTAGGAACAAAAGACCCTTTGTTTCGACAGCCAACCAGGCTCTGGTTGGCACATTAATGACAATAGGTGACGTCAACGATATCTTACACTCTAAAAACAAGGGCTAGACCCGGGGAGAATGGAGGGAACTCGATCTGACTACAGAATACAGCCAATTTTCCAAAGGTTAAACGCTGTACTGTATCTGCGTAGAAAGACACCTCGGTAACGTACTCAGAAAAGCATCACTTCTGATAGAGTACCCAGATGATGGGCCATGCAATCAGCTTGACAGGCTTGAGCTGATTTACACTCTGTGCGTGATATTGGCAGACGGGTGGACCAGCAGCTGGCAGGCTGGAGTCCAGGGTAGGTACGTTATGTATGGGGACATATATTGTACCGTATACATTATACGTACCTTACTTATCCTGCTTAGCTTACTTAGACGCTTGGGCTGCTTGAAGCGCTTTGGTTCCTTGGATTGCTTGAGGTGCTTAGGTTGCTTGGGGTGCGAGTCCAGACCAAAGGCCGCTGACCCATCATTTGTAGAAGCCTGAAAGGCCCATTATGTCACCACTATAGGATGCCCTTGGCCCAGTCGGTCTCTAACAAAGTTACCCAAACATTTGAGAAATAGGATTACTGCGCAGCGATTCCTGCTCCCGAGACTGCAGGAAACATTAGTTGCACAGGTAATGCTCCAGCCACTAGCGTTCGCATCAGTTTGAAAAATATAAACCACTACTGGATGACCAATGTAACGAAACGCTTGGTGGACATTCTCAAGCTACATTTGTACCTCAATGCCCTAGCTGAGCAAAATAAAGACACGAGGGCATCATAACCCCGTGTATTAGGGGCCAAGACTAGAAATTTATGATTGTGACGTCACTCCCGGCAGACTAGGTTCGTTCTTCATGTCAGTACCGGAGGTTATGGTTTATGAGATAGAATCTCCGAATTGTAATTTCAGATTATAATCTACAGCAATCCCTCGCGGATTTACTTGACAGTCTTCCTCATTTTACTTGCATCTTTGGTCTATCTACCCTTTCCATGCTTTCCAAATTAACATCTGTGTTTGCTATCTTCCCATCCATAAAGGTTATTAGAAAGTTCTATAGAAGAGCCCTATATAGTGCGTGATTAAATATGAAATTAAAATGCTCTGAAATTAGTTCTATAGCATTCTAGAACCGGTCTAGGTCTTGACATTAGAAAGTTCTATTGCATTCTAGAACTGCTCCAGTTAGAAGAGCTCTATATAGTGCGTGATTAGATAGAAATATGAATTCTATCTTCTAATGACATTATTTACACCTTTCTCTTCCCATCTTTAAAAATTCTGTGCATGCTTCTCATAGGTTTTGCGCCCAAATATTGACACTTGAAATGAACAACTTGGTTTCGCATATACAGCTTTACTCTGATTGGGTGTTCGTAATTGGATTCAAAGTGGGCAGCATTAAAAAAACAGAAGTCTTTTTTTAGACGGTATTTTACAGCACCCAGCACGGCTTATGCCTCTCACGCCAACAACCAGCTACGCGGGCTAATGAACTTTAGATATTCTTTTTGTCAAAAATGAGAAAGGTGACTTGATATAGGCATAGTTGCATTGGTAAGGGAAATTGTTTTGATATGAATAGATGGGAACTTGATATAATATATAAAAACGTCAAGTTGATATGTAAATATTATCGTTTGACATAAATGAATGAAAATTTGGTATGAAGATAAGAAACTTGATTTAAAGATCTATAGTTTACATATCAAAATGGCAATCTTGATATTTTTGTCATATTCGGACAAGCGTATGAAAATATTTAATACAAGGTCACAAAATGACCACCAACAAGAATCCCAAATATCATTGGAAAGAATATAAAATTTATCAAAGAGAAAAAAATTAAAGGCCATGGGAATGGACCCTCAGGAAGGCCATAAATATGGCAAATATAGCAAGGATTTTGGCTGCAAGGCCAAAATGCGTGTCAACAAGATTCACAGATATCACAAGTTAGAACTCCCGGACAAAATTGTTTTACGCGACAAAAACAACCATGGTAACAAAAAGCAAACATGGCCCTTG
>NC_090871.1:19700706-19715706 GCF_036669935.1 Montipora foliosa
TCTTATCCCTATGTGGGAATTCCACCGTTTTGCCAACGGTTGCTGCTGGTTTTGTTCCATTGACTGCAGAGGTCAGAATGTCGATATTTCCTACTCTACTATGCTGAAAGACGGGACTTGAAACTTTCGCAGTCGGTGAGGGTGGTGGCGTTAGAGAAGTTCTCTCGCGGTTAGCCAAAGTCGTAATTATTGGCAACCGAACTTGATTCTTCTCCCTCTCCCATCGTGCAATCTCTTTACGTTGCTGATCATCAAGATTTGCAAGCTTTGCGTGAAGGAGTGCACTCTCTCTGTCATTTTTGAAGAGGTTGTGTGAGGACAGACGATCTCTGATGCCTCCAAATTTGTCCTGATTTGCCATCAATTTGTCGCTTTTGAAGTGTGGCTGGGGTAATGTTGAGAAATATATTTGATTCCTTTTAGTGAAACAGGAATGCCACCTGGCAAAGTCTGCGGCCACGGTTGATGAATTGATTGACCAAATTAAAACGGGCTTTATTCAATATTTGCTTATGAGTTATGCTGTCGAACCGCTAACAATGGTATTTTGTAGACGAATCGGTCTGATGTTTACTTTTTTACTTAAACACTAAAATCGACTGATTATTTTAAAATATTGTCTCATCTGACATTTCTAAGAAAGCTTAAGTGTTCAGGAAATCCCAACTTGGCTCAGTGATGTACTAGTAACGGGCTGCTGTTTCCAAATCGTTTTAGTGCGAGTTCTCTTTGTATTGCCGTACTGTTTGAACATTTGTTAGGCAGTTATTGTTGTCCGAATTGGTTGGCTTACTGTCCACGGATGATTTTTGCTCGATGTTCTTCTCTGGTCGACAAATGATAATGTAACTTTTGGGTAAGAACATGCATATGATAGTTGTTGTGTCCGCCACGATTAAGAACGAGCTCATTAAGATGTCACTGTAAAACGTCTTAGTGGCGAAGTAAGAGAAAAAGAACAGTAACACTTCTGTCGAAATAGTCATCATATTGAACGCAATAAAACGAGCTTCGTTAATGTTTCCAGGGACTTTTCTGGTCTGGAGAGCTTGATAGGTACATATGATCAAAAGGCCAATGTTGTAACACCACCACAATGCCATGTTGTAATTGGTGTAGTAGGCGAGTCTGCAACGTACGTAGGCCTCGTTTTTGACACCTGAGTACAAAATCTGTGTGACGTCACCAGCGGGAGTGGTAAATACGATGGATAAGCAGATGGCTATTTCTATGGAGACGAAGATGCCGAGGAAAGGTATCGTCCACTTCTCACTCAAGCATGAAGGATCTAAATATGAAAAGAAACTTAGTGAACTACTTTCAACATAGATCATTTTAGCGACTTTTATGAATTGCCAAATGTTTAGCGAATTTGCAAAAAAATTATTTTCATTTAACCTTTTCCTCAAGTTACTGAACAGACAAAAGATATCCCAAATTATTAAACGTTCGACCTCGGATATTGCGTTTTTAGCTATCTGATTGGTTCCCTCAATCTCGGTTATTAGCTCATATACCGTATGACCTTATATGGAAACTGACTGCGTAAAGTGTTGCCAAGCTGGAAACTGATTGACTTAAAGTGTCCAAGCATTCAGAATTTAATGAAAAGTTAATAAAACACTTATCCCAATCGCCGTTGTTGGATATATATGAGACTGATCATAGCCAACTTGGTTTTAACTTGCACTCACGTGATTAGACGGCCATGTTGGTGTCACGTAAAAAACAAAATCAAAATGTTGCTCCCATTTTGCATATAAATAGAGCCAAATTCCCAAAAGATATTTCCATTTTTCAGCACGTCAACATGGCCGCTATGACGTCTCCACCATCTAACGCGCGGTCATAAAATAATCATTAAATATCCATCTTCACCCACAAAAATTTATTCAGTTGGCTCAGTTGTTAGAGCAGGCGGAAGCGCTATCGCACGGTCAGACACCTGTTCAAGCCTGGCTATTTTCCAGGCTTCTTCGTATCTGCTTAACTTGCTGCTTATCTGCAATCATCTCCAACTCTCGCGTATTTCAATTCTTCCGCAGTTCATATATATGAATAATTTCATAGCTTTTATTTCATTCAAAATGTTATTGTTGGATGAGGGTAGCTGACTCGCCGAGATAGTACTACCTAGTATCATATAAATGTTATATGCTAAATTTGAAGGGGGGGGGGGGGGGGGGATTTCCTTCGAAGTTAAGGTAGGCAGGAAATTTGAAGTTGCATATACTGTACCTTTCCTTGTTGTTCTTATCCTATTTAGCCGATAAAGCCGATTTGTCTTGATAAATAATGCAGCAACAATGATACAAGAGCTGATGCTAAACGTGAAAAACGTGCTTATACACAGAGTCTTTGTTCTCTCCAAGAAGGCCATAACTGCCGTCAGGTATCCAAGGAGAGTTCCAAACAGCATCATGTGGCTTAGAGGTTTGCAGGAGGCCCGCACGGTGTGTGTGTTTCCGTGACGATAGAAAACAAGACCGATGAAAATAACATTTATGATACCAATCATGCTGACGACTCCAACAGCAATGCCCGCTGGATCACTCAATTTGATAGCGGTAGGTAGTATCAGCGAGCACGCGGTGTGATTCTGGTTTGGCCAGTGGTGAACCGGACAGCGACGACAAGAGCGGTTCACAGGATTGTGAGAAATTTCGTTTGTTGAACAGGGAACGCACTTCCAACAGCAGCTCTGCATAGTGAAAAGTAATGAAAAATAAGCGTGACAGCAATGTATTAATTACGACGTGCGCGTCAAGACAGATTTCAGACACATCAACTAAGAAGTTCCCACCGGTGGAAACACACTAACACACTACTGATAGAAGTGGACTTGGTTTTTTTTTTCTTCATATTCCAGCACTCGGGAAAGTCCCTTTTGGACTTATGGCTGTTTCTGCTTAATTAGGTAGCCTCATACACCACAAGCCTTTTTAGAGACATCATCGCCAAGTCTGCCACTTCTGCTGGAGAGAACAGGATAGCCAGGGGACTTCATCCCCTACTCTTCTCGAATAGTGTGTGGGTTTTTTAACGTCCCACAGGTCCTACGGTTTATAGTCCTTATTCGAGAAGACTTGAAAGATTGTATTTGCAGATGAAATTACAAAGGCTGCACTTTTTCCACACTTATTACAAGATCCTCATAGTTGCTCCGGCCGGAGTTCGAAACCGCGACCTCCCGCGTGAGAGCTCGATGCTCAACCAACTGAGCCACCGGTGCGTGCGCGTTTTTGCTATCACTAAAAGAGGACAAGCATTTCTTATTGGCTGTGTATGAAGTGCGGTTGGTGGTGAGGTATCAGTTCTGTCTCGCCTTTTCTCACACGATGTCTGCTTAGCACCATATTTGCGCATGCAAATCAATCTTTCAACCATCAAAAAGAAATTGACCAGATGAAACTTAAAGCCAAGGGCTTTACAGGTAGAAAAAATTTCCTTCAAAAATGATCAGCATTATAAGAATGTATTACTCCATAGTCTGCCTTGGAAACAGTGTTGGAATCATAAGCTCATCTATGATATGAATTTAAATTCTAAAATTCCTCTGCAAATCTTGTCATAATTAAATAAAAGTAGGGTGATATTTTGCATTAGAATATACTAAATCAGTGGATAGCGTTGAAGGCGTGCTCTGATTGGCCACTCAAACTCCCGAATATCCTTTGGTATTCACCTCCGGGGCAACACGGGCGGGATGCGTCCGCAAATATTGTAATCGTTGCAGGAATAAGAGAGTTAAAATCATCTTTTTGTGCTATATTATCTCACTGTTTTAGTATATACTAAAGCAACTATTCACGTCAATGTCGGTCGATGCTGGTGGATACTTACCTCGCCGCTTCGGCGCGTCTCGGCAAGTATCCACTACCTTTCACAAGCTCCTTATCATGCAGAGAGTTCAATTGAAGAACTGATTGTTGGCGTTACGATCTCCTTAGTAAGCGCAAGGTGGTATCGGTATTGTTCACCAAGTTCGCGGGGTGTTCTGAGTAACTTGAGTCACAAGGAGCATCGACATCGAAGGTTCACGGCGGCATAGCGATTGAAGGTAAATAATTTTCGAATTATGGAGAGACTGGGTTTAGCCGGCATGGCGTCCGGAAGCGGTTTCTGACGCTCTGCAAAATGGGTTCTTTTGCCAAGTTCTGAACTATTCTTGACGGGTTTTTCTTTTTTGCGATGTATTTAAAAATCGTCTACGCCTAAACGTAGGTCTTTTCTTTTTTAAATGGGCAGGAAACGCTCCAAAAGAGGTTCGGGGTCGTCTGTTAGTAGCGAGGATATGTCGGCTGATGGGAGCAAAACCTCCTGCTCAACTCCTTTCACTATGCTTATCTCCGTGGGCAATTGTCCGTATCTCAAAAACGAGGCATTATTAAACTTATCCCCAAAAAGGACACTGAACTTTACATTGTCAAAAATTGGCGTCCAATATCTTTGTTAAATTGTGATTATAAAATAGCGGCCAAGGCTATCGCCATTCGTCTGAAACGTGTTCTTCTTAAACTTATTGATAACGTTCACGATCAGACTGGTTTTCTTAAAGGCAGATTTATTGGAGAAAATGTTAGACTAATCGATGCCACTATTAACTACACAAGCTTTAAAAACATTCCTGGACTATTGCTATTCCTTGATTTCGAAAAGGTTCTGACACAGCTGAGTGGTCGTTCATACAAAAAGCTTTTCGACAGTTTAACTTTGGCCCGTCCATTATCAACTGGATTAAAATCTACTATAATAGCACAGAAAGCTGTATTTTGAATAATGGCTGGTCTAGTGATTGTTTCAAACTCGAAAGAGGGGCTAGACAAGGCTGCCCTCTCTCGCCTTATTTGTTTATTCTTTGTGTGCAGGTTCTAGCGGAAGCAGTAAGAAGAAATAACGAGATCAAAGGAATAACACTGAACGGTCGGGAAATAAAAATTAGCCAATACGCTGACGACACCACTCTCATTTTAGATGGATCACAAAACTCTTTCACTACCTCTCTAAAGACATTAGAATTTTTCAGCGAAGTATCTGGCCTCCGTTTAAACCATAAAAAAACGGAAGCCTTTTGGATTGGTGGTAGAGCAAATAGCGAGGAGAAACGTTGCCCTGAAATCGAGCTGAAATGGATTAGGAACAAGGTAAAGACTTTGGGTGTATGGTTGTCAACTGACCTGGTAATAACGATGAAAGAAAACTATAACGAAAAGTTAACAAAACTTAAGGCAACTTTGGGCTGTTGGGAATTGCGTCGACTTAGTTTACTTGGTAAAATAACTGTATTAAAAAGTTTAATAATCTCGCAACTTGTTTCTATTCTTTCACCTTTGCCAACAGATCAAAGAGTAGTTAACGAAGTTAATAATCTCTGTTACAATTTTCTGTGGGACGGCAAAGGTGACAAAATTAAGCGTGATACTATGATTAGTGATTATGAACAGGGCGGATGGTTGATGTAAAGATTTTTAGCAAGGCTTTGAAGGCAACTTGGATTAAAAAATACCTCGACCAAAACAACCACGCAAAATGGAAACTTTTTTTTGACCTGCAACTGCAAGATCTCGGTGGTGCTACCTTTTTTAGGGGTAATCTAAATCAAAAAGATTTGTTAAAAGTTGCAAAAGTATCGGACGTTTTCCTGCAAGAAATACTACAAATTTGGTCAGAAGTTACTTTTAAAGATTGCATGTCCTCTGTCACCCAGCTACGGTCACAGCCTCTTTGGTTCAATTCTCTTGTACGAGTCGAAAATAAACCAATATACTACGCACTATGGGCTACTAAGGGAATTCAGGTTGTCAGCGATTTAATGGTTAATGAGTCCACTTTTTTATCTTTCTCAGAATTTAAAGACCGTTATAGATTTAAACCAAGTTTTCTGTCTTTTCTTGGAGTCATCTCGGCTATAAAGCAGTTGTGGGAAACAACCAATGGGAGAAACCTAAGCGAAGTTTCGGACTACAATACGTTAAGTGAAAAAGTTCTGATGGCAAATAAACCAAACAGAATAGTGTACCAAAAGCTTGTGGAAAAAAAAGAAAACAGCCCTTGAATAGTCAGATGAAGTGGCTAGCAGATTGCCTAATTGAACCAAACGAAACTGAGTACTGGGTCGCCGTGTATCGAAAACCCTTCGAATGTACCAAAATCTCTAAACTTCTAGTATTTCAATTTAAGCTGTTTCACAGGCGATTAGCCACCAATAATTTTCTGAAAAAAAATAAACTTTATTGATAACGATCTCTGCAGTTTCTGTAAACGGGAAGAGGAATCACTCATTCACTTATTCTGGACTTGCACTGTAACGTCCCGTTTCTGGGAAGCTTTTAAGGAATGGCTGATTCGTGACGAAGCTCTTCCTACGCTAGACTTGTCACCATCATTAGTTGTTGGTCTAAAGCCTCAATTAATTCAAAACACGAATCACTACTTTTTATTTTTGGTCGCGAGGTATTACATTTGGACCTGTAGAACACGCAGTCATTGTCCTAAAATAGAAGGCTTCCACCCATTCCTCTCACATTACCAACCTCGTTCCCAGGGTCTCTCATCTTAACGCCTGGGGCGAGCGAGGAGAGACCCTGGTTGGGTCTGGTCACGTGTCTCCCAGAATCTGGGAGATGACAATTTATCCAATGAAGGGAGGGGCGGCTTAGTAAGAATTTTGTCTATACTGAGACTACGGGAATGCGGAATGTGTTGTCACCAAAACAAACCAAGTTTCACGTGCTGCGGTATGTGAACATATGTTCTTCTGCGGCTATGTCCGGCGACAATAGTTTGCAAACGCCGAAGAAAACATATACATCGTCTGTCATAAGTTGCTGTAGATTGTGCGGTTCAGTCAAAGACGTTTTACATTGTAAAAATCTGTTCAAGAAGGCCACGAAGGAAGAAGAAGAAATATAAATATAAATATGACAATTATGAGGTAGATAACAAATAACTTGTTTAACTTTTAAAATAAATACTATGTAAAACATCGACAAATTCCTTGTTTAGAGAGGACCCCTCCCTAGTGTTTTCAATTGTCACGGAAGCACATGACCAGACCCTACCAGGGTCTCTCCTCGCTCGAGAGACCCTGGGAACGAGGTTGTCACATTACAGTCCAACGACTTGTAATTGAAAGAACCTAATTACTGTTTGTGTTGCAAAGGGCTTTGTTTTGTTTGTTTGTTTTTTTTATTATTATTTTTTTTGTATTGTATGGTGTAAATTAATATCCTTTGGTTTGTTAAGTAGGTAGGGATCGTAAGTATTGTAGGTAGGGATCGTTAATATTGTACTTATAGTAAGTATTGTTAATAAATAAATTAAAAAAAAATAAAAATAAAATAAAGTAATTTTCGAATATTTAAAGCGATTCCTTTTACTTTGAAAATCAAAGATTACAGTATCTGATAGAAAATCATAATTTTATTGCCTGGGTCAGAAGTCGATTTTTCAGGCACAAATCATGAACAGGGGCGACAGACTCGGCCACAAACTGCAACCTCAGAAAGCAAAAGCTTAGTCCCAGTATATTTTTTCAAACAATCTTCGATCATTTTTACAACAGTTTTTCACAGATAATAATAATAATCAACGATCCGAATATGTACCGTGGAAAGAACCATATTGATAAAAAAGATGACGACCGTAAATGTCGCTGTCTAGTCATTGAATGTTCCTGTTTGTGTTTTACTATCATATTTGACCATATTTGGCGTATCAAATAAACGTTGATGGAAATTAAAAATAAATGCTGTTTGTTGTTGCCCACCCGTTTTCCTTGCATTTTTTACTTTCATTTGCCTACCTACATGTTAATTACTTGTGAAACAACAAATTATGAATTGGCAAACACCTCAACTGCCCGTCCGTATTATCTTATGCGGGGGCAGATGTAGTGAAAACTATTACTAGTATATTTACAGGATAGGATGGCTGTTAAATGGTTTTCTATGCAATAAGGGTGAATATTTCTGTAATTATGAAGTGGTTATTTTGTTATTTGGATATACTATAGTGATATGAGCCTGTGAATGAAAGTGAGGCTGGAGTTGACCTTGTTTTGATAAAAATCTCACTGCCTTTCTTATGTAAATTCTTACTAATTACCATGACAACAACATCATTATCATAACAAAAGGAGGGAGGTCTCTATAATAACAAGGTCAACACCAGCCCCACTTTCATTTAAAGGCCAGGTAACTAAGCACACAACTGTAAAGAGGTCTATCAACAGAGATAAACACGTGACCTGTATACTGCATGATGTTGTTTTCAGAACAGGTTGACCTGTGCAACCCAATCCCAAGTAAAAAATAATCTTACTCGGTATAATTATCTCCTTTTGTCAGGAAAAAAGACAAAAAAAAACAAAAAAACAAACAAAAAATTAATGCATCTGCATTAACTGATGTTTTTTTATGCTTCTGCTTTCGTCGCTTGCGAAACCAGCATATAAAGTTTTGGACATAAATTTTACAATTTTATATGTCCAGCGGCCCCGATGCAGGCCGATTTCAGTAAGCGTCACGAAGACACTGGTGTCTTGGAATATAGTCAATTAACGTCTCGAAGTGTTTCCCAAATGCTGCTCCTCAGGTAAGGGTAAACGACTACATATACCCTGAGCTAACTATAACGCTAATAACCTTCACCCGTACCGGCTTATTGTTGGAAAAAGATAGCAAAGGCTTAGACGTAAAGGGACGTTTCGTGTTGGATGGCAAAATAGTGTGTGCATCTAATTAGGTGCATTTCTATACATAGGTAAAATGGAAAAACTAACCGGATGTTTATCCTCCAAAGCCATGAAATACCCACCGGGACACTCTTTACCACAAACTGAAGACGGTTGTTCGGAGCTAACGAATACTTTTTTCCAAAGCATTTTCAGACTTGCCAAGTCGATATCAAGAAAACGACCATCTTCAGGGAGTTCAAGTACATTTGACACGTTTGAAATCCAGCGTCCAATGGACACCCATGTCTCAGTGTCCATATTAACCACCGTCACATCGTATGCTCCTACCCCATTTCCTTTAGAATCAAAAAACACTTGATCACGTGATACCCCACTAAAGCGCACGCTCTGTGTTCTGTTAAGATATTCGTCTTTTCTGAAAGAGAAGAGAATAAAATGAAAATGATTTTCTCTACTGCCTGTGTGCCACCACAGAGAGTCCACACAATCTGTTTGTGTACCCGTTTATAATTTTATAATAAATGTATTGGATTCACTGTTTGCTTCTTCTGTAGCGATATATCGATCAATATGTGCATAGACCAATGCTAAATAAACGTTGACGGTATTACCTTACCTGTAATGTACTGTCGTTCTTTTGCCTCAGAAGTGGTATTTTGAACGATTTTGAAGATTTCGAGTTCGCTGTTTTCTGTGCCTCTAATGGAAGGACAAGGGGGTTGAAGGTAATTTTTCAACGGCTCCAGCGCAGAGGCGATTTTTCCCCAGAAAATCGCATGGCTCCGTTTTCAACTTCGCAGGAGAATGGCCGAAAGATTCGCGCTTCTTCTCGTACTTCTCGATCGAAAATCTATCCAAACGGGCAGGAGCCGATCAGGAAGGGGCAATCAGCAGGATGGTCGGAGGCTGGCACGCGTGAATCATGTTACGCATTTCGACTTCTCGGAAGGTATGGGATTTTGATTTTCTACTAGGGCTAACCCTAACGCTAACCCTCTCCACACATGAAAGAAGCAACAAGCTATGGCAATAAGGTAATCCGTTTGATCGCGAATTTGGGCGTACAATTATCTTCTGGAATATGTTGCCCTGAACAAATCCTTATGTTTGCAGCCATTTTTGCTTTTAAATTATTAACTCTGAACTTGGGAGGCCTGGGTAGAACCTGCTCATTCGCACTATAGGGGAAGTTTATTGTTCTTCGAGAAAGTGGCGAATCGAGATATCCATTTTATAAGAAGCCTTGAAAAAAAGTTGAATCAAGGGAAACCTTCAGTTGGGTGTATTCCAGGCCATAGCGAGGGTTCTGAGTTAACGAGGTTCGAGCCGAGCGGGTTTGTAGTTCAAATAGATTTGAAAGGCAATAGTCCCATGGAGTAGTCCATGGCGATTAATAACGAATGAGTACATTAAGAGCCTATGCTGTTATGTCACAAGCTGTTCTGAACAGATAGCTGTCTACATCAAGTCTAAAACGTCTGGAAGATGTAAACATCTTGCGATATGTAAAGACAACTCTGGCAATGTCAAAATGTTGATGTAAAATCATACAATTAACGGAGAGTAAGTACTAAGCTCGACAAGCAATTTCCTCTTGATCACAGCCTCTAAATATCCAGCTGCTAGGGATCCGTTCAGTAACTTGTCAACTCTGAGTTGATGTGTTTTTTATTTTACAATTTATGGTTACCGCACGCCCGGTTTGCTCACTCTAGTTTACCGCGTTGAAAACTCACCTTTCGTCCAGAGCAAACCACAGATTTCGAACACTTTTATCTTAGCCTTCAACTGGAAATTTTAAAAGGTAAAATTTTTTTTTTCAACAACTAAACAGAATTGCATTTTATCGCCATTGCAAAGGACTATATCATCGAAAGCAGGTGCGAAATAGTAATAAACCAAAAAAAGATTAATTCCCTACTAAAATATGTCACTACTTAGTAGTTTTAATTTACTCGATTTTAAGTCACTTACCCAACCAGAGACAGTTCATGCTAGCTAAATTCATTTGCATCGCAAAATAGAATAGAGCTGTTGATCTGGATTGCTACTCGTTAAGTTTAATTTTTCTCTCAAAATAAAACATTGTTGGAGTTTTCTTTATCTCTCCTCCTGTTAATCGTGTCCCGATTCCATCAAACTGGAAAAAGGAAGTATTAATTAAGTGTTGGAAAATTAGTTGAGATCGATATCGTTTACTGTCCTACCTGTTCAATAGGGGAAAGTCCTCTGTTGAAAATTGACAACCCTTTTCTTGTGAGCAGTTTAAAAGTTTATGAAGACCATATGCTGCAGCATACACAGCATCGATGACATACGGTATATACGTTGAATTTTGCGAAATATGATCGAGGAGTTCGGTGTATTCAGATATCCACGGGCAGTTGAAGGGATTTTTCTTGAAACGCTCCATGTAGTTTACAAAGGCACGATCGTGCACCTGCTTCGAATTCGGAATAATTCCAATGACCCTTCGTAACATTTCCGGAGAGCTCCGGATCCTGCTTGTAGGTCCAAAGTAGTGGTCTGTAGAAATGAATACGTAATCTTTCACTCGAAGACGCTCGAAATGCGCTAAGACTAGCTCTGTGTCCTCGATAGTTGTGAAGAGTAACACCGCCTTTGCTTTGACATTATGCCCAGTTTCATTGATAAAGTCATTCATTTCTTGCAAGCTCGTTTGTTTAGTAAATGCCTTCTCCACCGCGACACAGATTTTCCAGCCTCGTGATAATGCTAAAACGCGGTGGAAAGTCTCAATTGCAGATCGTCCGTAGTCCGTGTCGGAATACAGAGCGTGGATGAAATTCCACCTTAAAGCATGGAGCAAATCTCTCACTACTCTAGCCATAAGAGTGTCCGATGAGACCGTGCGAAGGAAATATTTAAAGCGGGCGCGATTGCTTAGTAGTCTGCTCGAAGAAGCGTAGCCAATTACTGGGACATGAAACAATCCCGCAAAATCTGTCACAGCCATTGCTACATCAGTTGAACCTGGGCCAATGACGACAACTGTCTGAGGGCTTTTTACAGTGCTCAAAATGTGATCGCAGGTGAATGATTCCATGTTCTTCCTTACGAAACTTAAGTTCAGGCATTTTCGAATAGCGACATCAACACTGCTACATGTATCTATAATTTGTTTTCCGATGATTATTCCAGGAAGTATCTTCGAGTCATTATTGATCCGCTCCAAGGCGTAAATCATTGCGAAGGCCTCTTCACAGCCAACAATGTTGAACCTCCCTGGAGAATGCTGCGATGAAGCATTGAAATGTGGAGCATGACTAATGGGAAACAAGCCGGCAAAAATTATACTGTTCTTTGAATCCAACTCCTGGTGATTACAGCTTGTGTTTTTCTCAAAATTGTTTGCAGCTGAGGAAAACTGATGAAGGGAGTAAAACATTTCAGCGAGCAAGCACACAAAGATTAAGTTTCCTAAGACTCGTGAATGCTTCATCTTTCAGAACTTAAAAAACAGAAATTTGTGCGACAAAAATCAACATCATTTGTTTTTCAAGCGAGAAATAAGTTGTCTCAAGCGTCAAGTGCGCTCAGTTTAGTGACAGGTGTAAAAAGATGATACTGAAAAGGAAAAATGGAATCCAGGCTCTTTAAGATTTCCTCGACCATTGGAGGAAAGAGAATGAGCCCGGGCTCGCGTTTGAGAAAGAGAACAACAACTTTTCGGTTTATTGGACTATTCTTGTAGATTCATGGACACTGAGTTACAGGCATTTCTTTGCCTACACTCTCTCTCATTATTATAATTAATTTACGTTCACTGCAACTATGCTTTGCTGGAGTTTTCCTTGAAGCCAAGTCACAACTAGTAACCTCAGGATTCAAGGACCTTCCTTCAGATTGTTGCCGTACTAAGAAGAAAGGACTTCTGTAATAATCAATCCCAGCGTCCACTCCAATTTATTCCCAATTTGCTTTCACGGCCCTAGGGATGATCCCAAGGGCCAACAATTTTCCACTCAGTTTTTTTTGCCTTGTGTAGCACCAGCAGATCCAGTCTTCTCGCTGTGATCACTTTATCAGTCTGTATCGTAAAATCCCACGAAATTTTCCAATTCTCATTTTCTAAGACACTTTCTGTGCTCTGTTCATACTACCTTCCTGCGCGTTCAAGTCCTTTTGTTCTACGGAGGTCTCAGTGGGCAGCGTTTCTCCATGTTATCACGTTTTCTTGTCCTCTTTCTGTGCCATTTTACTGCATCCTGAAGTGATGTGCATGACCCTTTCATCTTCCTTTTGGCACATTCTGCACGTAGGGTTGTTTCGTGACTTGTCAATCTTTCTTTTGGTCAGGTTTGTTCTCAAGGCCTGATCGTGGGCTGCAGTAATTAGGCTCTCTGCTTCGATTTTCAATTATACTTTCTGTAGCTTAAGGCCAAAATTGTGTGTCTGCAACATTTGCAGTCTGTCCAATAAACTGGCTATGCATCACCTTTTGTTTGAAGTGTTTCAGTGTTCTTAGGTACGTAGTTCTCTAAGCCCAGTATTGACTGATCAACAGCGTCTTCCACTGAGATCGAGCCTCGACCTCCATCTTTCCTAGTGACATACAACCTGGATGTATTGGCTCTTGGATGTAGTGCTCCATTCATCTTCATCACTTTCTTGGTCCTTCCATCCATCTCTCTCAGCTCCTCACGTCTCCATGCACGCAATAAATACCCCTGAGCAACGTATAAGTGAAACAGCCCAAGTGTCTATTGCAAGGATCTTATGGCCACCATTGAGCTTTGATCCCAGAACCTTTCTCACACGACGGACGTATACTCTGTCCGTACTTTAGCGTTCATCTTTTCGTGCTGGAAAGAACTTATCGCACTCGAGTATCCCAAGGTACTTGTAGCTCTGACCTTCTTCCAATGAGTTGACTATTTTCCCATCAGGCAGCTCAATTCCCCGGTGATGTTATTACTTTGCCTCTCTTCATGAATGACCAGATGGGCATACTTTTCAATTTCAAATTCCATTCCAACATCCGTACTCATAACCCGGACTGTATGAACGAGTGATTTTAAACCTTGTTGGGTGTTTGCGAACAACTTGAAATCATCCATGAAGGAGACTCCCCTTTATGGTTAATCCTTGTCTTATCCTTACCAATTTCATACGAAAATCTGGCTTTACGTATCACTAGTGAAAATGGCGTCATAGATAGTACAATATTATTATTATTATTATTATTTTTGTTATTGTTATTATTATTATTATATTATATTATTATTATTTAGGCGTTTATATGCTGGATTAGCCAAATTGATATAGCTCCTTAGGGCACTATTGCGTAATATAAAGGCTGCTGGAAATATCTTGAAAATTATTTAAAAAAAAAGGCTAATTAAGTCTAAAATTTAAGTTTAATTTTCTGAAACCTAATCAATGGTTTTTTTCTGGCGATAAGGTCGATTGGTTTCGCGCCACTTGAATCAAGGTGGTCGGTGATTGAAAGTTAATCCTAGCTTTGTGTAAGTAATTTCCCGAGCGGTGCGATTGGTTGACTTACCGATCGATCTCCTTGGTATCCACGTTTCAGGGATTTTAATTTGGTTTATATGCCTGTTGATGTTATCAGGGTAAAGTCTTATGACGATAGCGTCCTTTACTTTTCGGGTGCGGTGACCTCGTTCCAAAGGGGGTTGTGGCCGGTCTTATTAGCGTGCACGGAAAAGGCGGAGGTCTTGTTACTGGCGAGTCTTATCTCCCTTGTCTTAATTTACTCTCTCCTGGATAGATTTCCTGCACAAATCTACCCCATCTCGCCAATTTAGACTTACCGTATTTACAGGAAATCCTGTAGACTACACCTTTTAACTCGCGGGAACAATGGTGTCCCTGGGTCAAACTAAATGTGACCTGAGTGTCGTATTGGACTTGAAGACGGTGCGAATGTTTTTGAGTTGTAGGCGGCGCCGAAGTGGCTCTGATGACCCCTTTTAAGTAAGTCGGTTTGCTGTTCCTCCCCTGGGAGCGGCCTTTATTGTTTTAATGAACGAAATAATATATGAAATGAATCCTATATTGAACTGCGCATATAAAGTCAAGTGAAGCTATGCCGATCCTCGCAGTTATGAATGTAATTCTAGCACTTGCGTCGGAGAAGGCTGAAATGTTCACGACTTCAACGGGGATTGAACCCGTGAGCTCGGGATGCCGGTGCGACGCTCTAACCAACTGGAACATTTGAACCCATAAATGACCGTCTTCTAACATCAGTGGCTTCATGGCTCAGTTGGCTAGAGCATCGCACTGGCATCGTGAGATGAAATAAATGTATATTT
>NC_090871.1:19720706-19725706 GCF_036669935.1 Montipora foliosa
CCACCTTGTAATTTTAACTTTCGCTACTCTATACATATTTCAACACCTTAATTTAATAACTACACAGTAAGTGTTTGCAATTGTATCCTCCATTACCAACTTGTAAGGTCAAACTTTTTTTTATTTGTAAATTTTCGTTCATTACTTATACTTCAACACGTTAAATAACTAAATGTTCGTAATAATTGTGTTCTCCGTCGCCAACTTGCATGTCAACGAAAGCTAGATGTTTCACTTGGGAAGGCCTAATTTATATAAGCTTAGTAATTTCTTTGAGGCCTCCTCGCCACCAATGTAATTTAAGTACAGTATTTTCTCTCTATCTTCTATTTTTTGATTATTCATATTTGTATCTTAATTTCTTTTTTCTGTGGCAAATAAATTTAAGAAACAAAAATTTCTTTGGGTCACCACCAAGAACACGGACTCTGGCCTGACAGCAAAAATACGCGCAATCGCGGTAATGGTATAATGTTTTAACCGTTGAGTCGACCGTTCTGGTTTTCATATTTCTGAGAATGCGCAGAAGAGCCGGAAGTCCGTGATTCGCGTACTTCCTGCTTTATCTTTGGCCACTGATTCTGTGTTCTTGGTGCTGACCAAAAGAAAAGCGGACTCAGGGGACGAAAATGATGGCGAGGAGATTAAAAGATTAAAAGTCTTGTGTTTATTCGGCCGTTCTTGTTTGCCTTTCTTCGATGATTTCCTGGCTACAACAGTAGTAATAATAGTATATTTTTGTTGCCTGCGAGTAGACTTCCGCGCACGTACTGGAAAACTCTCAGGAGAGCCTGCTCATGGGTTTAATTTTTCAGGTTGCGATGAAAATCCAATTCCAAGTTCATTTTTATTATTTTTTAAATTCATCATGATATGTGGGGCAGTGATGTAGATATTTCCGACTATTTTTTTTTAAACAAGGTTTGAAATCTTCAATCATTGCAACTTTATTTACTGCGATTTTCATAATTCTGCGGAATGTCATCTTTAAGTGCCAACGGCCAAACTGCGTTTTCGCTTTCATCAATCAAATTGCCTACGCCAAGCCGAGAGTTGAGCCGAAAACACGGATGCCGAAATCAGTTGATGCGTGACATAACCTACCAATCAGCATCTTTTGTTCCCACGGCTCATTCGTACATTCGAACTCACAGGCGACCCAAACTCAATTCGAATGCTCAGTCACCCATTTGTAGGGTTTATATGGAAAACATGAAATGCCGAAAAATCGGCTAATCCTAGTTTACAGCGACGAAAATAAGTAAAATTAACTTACTTTTTACTGCAGCTTGTGTTCTTGTGTCGATTTGAGGCGTTCTGGGCTTGTTTTGAAATTTGCTCCTATCCTTCATTAATAGAAGACAAGGCTGGAAACTCGGAATCTCTGAAGCCAGTGATCACTCTGCGATCGAGGAGGATTTTTGTCCGAAAAATTGGCTTGATTCGGTCTTTTGTCCAGTCCCCTGGGGCCCGTTTCTCGAAAGTCCCGAAACTTTACGGGCCATTTTCGGGTGTCACAATTCCCTCTGTATCTCAAGAACAGAGAGGATTTAAGTCGTCAAATTTCACAGTCAGTTTGCTTTTAGCTACCTAGAAAACATGTTAAAAGATCGGCATTCCAAAACAATCGGTTGTCAGGTTCACAAATGGCTATCCGGGCCCGAAAAGTCTTCGGGACTTTCCAGAAACCGGCCCCAGAATCCGAAAACAATCTCCACATGCTTAGACAACAAGCCAGTTTTCACTAAGAACCCGTCACTTTCTCCAGCTGAAAAGGCGTTTTGAATTCATACGTGATATGACCGTTAGCCTTGTGAGTCAGGCAATTTCACACAGAGAAGTAGGTAATATCCAACAACAACAACGACAACAACAATAAAACCTTTATTCTAGTGTCTTAAGTATTTAGCTTGGTAGCTAATTGGAGATACTGCGATAAAGTACTTAAAGCTAATTAATATATACACATTAAAATTTTTCTTAAGTTAATAGCCTATGAATACTTATTAAAACCTATATCATATAAGATTAAAAATCAAAATGAACATAAATGACAATTTCACAACATTTCCTAAAGTTAATAGCCTATGAATATTTATTAAAACCTTATATCCTGTAAGATTAAAAATCAAAATGAACAGTAACAATTTTCACAACTGTTCTCAAGCACGTTTGCTAAGTCTCTTTGTCTTATATTTCTGATTCAAGTTGTCACTATATTTATCAGCACGAGAAAATTTGGACCACAAATATGGTGGTCCCTGGTATCGTAAAGAGTGCTTCCCATATTTCACAGATTGAAATCTTGGTACCTTAATTAAAGTCATTTTCATTACGAAGCTGATATCTGCTTTCATTTTCTTCAAAGATGTCCAACATCAAACTTCGTCAACCGGAAACTTTCTCTCGTCCCCTACCCCTAGAGAGAAGTGAAATTGTCACCAAGCCAACGGTCGTATCTCGTATGAATTTAAACGTCTTTTAAAGTGCTACTGTGACGAAATTTGAATCTTCCCTATCGAAGCCATTTTGGCACATAAACACGTAGTCTGTACGAGAAGAAGAATGCTGTTTACCATTTTCAAATATCTCTTTTTGTTCTGGAGATATTCAAGTTTTTTTAATATGCAAATTAGCCAAGTGATGACGTCATAAACCCTACCAAATTTTGATCAAGTATGATGGAGAAAGATATCTCAGCCAATTTGTATCAGAAATACTTGGTTCTTTGCACTAAGATTCTAGTAAATGTGTTCCACAATATGAGCATACCATTTTTGTTACCATGGCAACATACTGGGTTCCAGACCTCCCTGATATTAAAAGCTTTGCAGACCACCTTTGGCGTTCTGTTTTGATATTTGCAAATGGTGCCTCATCTGCATGATCCTGCCAGCATATAAAGATGTTAGGTCGAGTTTGTGGCCTTGGTTAATGTATTTCTAGCCTGAGATCACCAAAATATTGAAATCAGGTTGGAGGGGACTGGAAAAGAGTGAGTTGCCATGGGAACCAATTTCTTTACAGTCGTAGGTGTGTTGCCTTCAGAACTATCAGCTCACCAAGTTTCAATGGTCTCTGTTGCAAATTGACCGAGATAGCTTTATTTATATTCTTGATGTTCTACTGGGTTGGGTGAATGACGTCATTAGCCTTCTCATTTGCATATTTAACACATTTTTCAAACTTAAATATCTCTGGAACCAATGCAGATATTTCCAAACGGTAAACAGCGTTTTTAATGTTTCATGGTACTCTATGTGATAAACCAAAAAACTCAAGGGATAAAAATTTGATCACAGTAGCACTTTAAGCTTGAGAAAGTGGCGGGTTCTTTGTTAAGACTGGCTTGTTCTCTAAGCATTTGAAGATTGCTTTCGGACTCTGGGCCTTTATTTTTATATTGACGAACCTCTAAACGATAACATAGTGGTGTTCCAGCTTTGAACTAAACAAAAACTCCTATTCATTTTCCGGAGGTGGAGTAGCTCTTCCTGGCTATGTTCGGAAATTTGATTGATGGAAGCCAAAACGCAGTTTGGCGCTTAGCGCTTAGCGCTTGAAGATGAGTTTCCGCGCACAGAATTATGAAAATCGCAGTAAGAGGCCAATTCCGACTTAACCCGAGTTTTTATCATAAGAAACAGTTCAATATTCAAACACCGTCATTGCCATATTGTTTTTTTTTTTTTTTTTTTGCATTCGTAGGTTATATATGAAGACCTTAGTGACATAAGTCAGTTGAATGACAGAGTTAGAGGCTCAAGTTTGCCGAATAATTCACCTCTCATTACCAGACTTATACACTATCACAAGTGAGTTGGATACTAAAATAAAATGAACATGTAAAGAACAGTAATAAGCGCTATTCATTTGGCCAAAATTCCAGTATTTTCTTTCTAGAACCAAATGAAACAGTATTGTCGGAATGTTCATTTCGGAAATTTTGGTTAACCTGTTGTTGTCAGTCGAAATGTCGAATTGTCGGAACTACTAGAAAATGGTCTTTTCTCTTTGGCATTTTATATTATTTTGTTGAGAGTGAAGTGCGATCCATTTCTATACAAGAATTTGAGATCAGAGACCATTCAGCTCCAAATTAGGGGAAAACCCCCTCCATTTTCGGAAGAACACCACAGGGCCCGGTTGTTCGAAAGCCGATTAACCTAATCCAGGATTAGCGTAAACTTTTCTTTCATGTTTTCAACCTTTAGTTGGAAGTTTCTTTGCTTATTTTTGTTTTTCCAGATTGACTTCTTCTAATGTAAAGTTTTGCCGAATATCAGCGTTGAACAGCATTTGGGAGTAGAGAAATAAACTCCTTGGTTAACTTTTAATCTGGGATTAGCGTTAATTGGCTTTTGAACAACCGGGCCCTGGAGATCTTGGAAATTAAAATTGAAATTTGCGCACGAATGGATCAATTATGTCCAGGCCGGCAAAAGTCACTAGGATTTAGTGTGCAACGACAAAATTTGTTATTCTTCGGGCGCATGCTAACGCGGCGCATTTTGTCCTTGCAGACAAACTCCTTGCGACCTTTGCGATAGTATTTTGCTGGAACATTTTTGCTAACGCTTCTAACTCTGGACCTATCTCAAATGTATTGCACCCAGACTTGCCGAAATCGACCTTGCAAAACGCCCGCAGAAGCTGTAGAAGACGCCACGGCAAAAAAAAAAAAAAGAAGAAAAACGGATAAGGCTGAAACTCAGCTCATTAAATTCGCAGCTTTGCTCGTCACTTAGCGTCCTTGGTTACCGTGACCGTGGTCAAGAGATAGGAAAATTCTGCCCGCTCCGGCAATCAATCAGATTGCTGGATTCTCACGATACCACCCGCTCACGATCAAAAAAAAAAAAATTAAATTAAATGCGTTTTAGAAAATTGTAGAATGTTACCGTAACTTTACATAATTAAAGGTCGGGCAACGCGATGCAATGGTTTCGCTGCTGGAAGGAAAGGAAGTTTTATCTCTGTTATCCACAGGATTCGGGAAA
>NC_090871.1:19730706-19778206 GCF_036669935.1 Montipora foliosa
CTAGTCTTCCAATCAAAACGTGCCGAAATTTAACAAATAGAAAGTGGGTCAGCGTTGTCTGTACTCTTATCGACAACGATATTTGTCATCACAGTGGTCAAAATGTTGTGGACTAACGAAGCGTAGCCGCTGGGAACCACCTTCGATTTGTTTTTTACCACAACATTCAACGCTAAAGAAAGTTTTTATTTCAGAGCGCGACCAAAATCATGACACAAAGAAAGAGCAAGCGTTGTCTATAACGGTAACTTATGATTGGTTTATTTCCCAAAATGAGCGTTCCTGATTGGGTATTACATTGCGTGACGAATTGACGCGAGCATGATGCGAGCAGCTTTGTCTAGACTCTTATCGACAATGGTAAATTAGCCAATCAGATTGCGAGATTACAAGCAATTGTGGTAAAAATTAATATTGCGCACCCAAGGCATACTTCCTGCAACTTGCAATAGTTTTGATGCACGATTGTCGCTATGGGATTTGCAAGAAAACAGTGTCTCCTGTTACTTAAACTTTCATGCCGTCGAGAAAATACTATTACAGGTGATAATGTATATTATTTAGCCCCAAGCTGTGGATGGTGACAAAAAAATACAGAGCATGAAACGCTTTAGTGTGGCCAGAGATTCTTAAATCAACGACCAAGTGTAATAAATGCTCGTAATTCCTTTGCAGTTCAGCTTGTCCAAGCCTTCAGAAAACGTCACAAGTGCACAGAAAGAAAATCAACCACTGGTAAAGACAGGGATCCCGAACTATGGCATCACTGATCCGTCTCCTCCCCCAAGCGTTTCAACCACCCCATCTTCCAGATTTCAAGTGAAACCTCTCAGGGAAATTTCAGAGGACACTAAGCAACCACAGGCCGTCGAGGATGCGACAGGGAATGATTCATATGAGCTCTTGTCAGTGGACGGAGAAAGTAGTGAAGTTTTTATTTGAAATTCTGAAAAGGGTATAGGCTTATGTTTCACTTCTAAAGTTACTGTCTTAGGATCAATCCGGCCCACCCGCTTCGTTCTATCATTATGGAGGCTGTATAAGTTTGAGCACGACCGAGCTTGTGAGAGGGCTGGGGCTATTCCTCATTTGACGTTACAACCTGCTTTGAAACTCTCCAACCAAGTCTCTCCCTCAATTAAAGGATTATTCTTAATTGTCCATTTCTTCCAAGTCAAGTATTATCGTTCATTTTGGACATTGAAAGCTTGATAGGGATCATGGGAAATGAACATATTTCTTTTAACCCGAACCACAATGTCTGGACTCGCAGGACTCGAAGGATGTCATTTTTTATTAATGCCAATAATTTTTTCTTCCAAAAGTGCCACTTTAAATGTGTATTAACACCCGCAAAGAAGCAAGCTTACACAGTGAAAATTTTCGGTTACCAAACGTCAAGAGAAAGCTAACCATTTTATAATCAAGCGTCAGACTTAAACATTATTCAGCAATGATTTTATATATATACTAATTAGTTTTGGTAAACAATCGGTGCATTTCCTAATCAGTTGATCATTGGTGGTTAAGTGGATAAAAACAGTTCCTTCAAAGTGGGTGCTCCGGGTTCAAATCCTGTCAAGAGGGTGCTTTTATTTTATTCTTTTCTTTTTCATACCACAAGTCCTGGGACAGAGTGATCAAAATTGAGAATAATACATTTAAGGCGAACTGACAATGAAGTATAATCCTTCAACTGAGGAAGAGATCATGTTGAACTCTCGTAGAAACTCTTTCAAGACAGGAGCGCAAAGCACTTTGCCAGATTAAGGATGAGCCCAGGCCTCTCAACGCGCATTCGTGAAGGAAATGACATCTTGGTTTGTTAATTTTTTTATTTGTGCGGCATATGAAACGTGGAACGACAAAATAGGTGGAGAGATTCTTTTACGTGGGCTTTGGCAGCAAAGGAACAACAAATTATGTTTAGTTGAGAAAAACAGAATAACTCGAAATCCCAATTCAAGAGGTAAAGCAAATATTTTTATATTTGCGTTGCTCTAGTTATATTTTTTCTTGTCAAACGAGAAATTTTAAAGAGCACTTTCCTGGCTGATACGATCAGTTTAAATATGATGTGATTTGGGGGACCTGCAGGAGGAATCTTATTTCCGACTGGTTAAAATTATTCAGGTTTTCGTACCTGGAAGTGTAAGTTTCAAATCCACTTTTTTGTACTTTTTAAGTTGTGAAATGGCAATCGAATTAGGATCAATTAGCTTACGTGTTTATGTCTGCATTTCTGCGATTCCTTAATTCTTCCAACATAAGATGCAAGCAACATTTCTATTCGTCAATCTTTACAGTAAATTTCCAACCTTTCGTACATTGCACACCGTCTATGATAGTCAATATGTATTTTCAGCCTCTCTTTCAAGGCGTGTCTGCAGAAGCCCATGACCGGGAGCGTACAACATCATTAGGGACCTTTAGATTCTAGGACGAGGACGAGAACGAGTACGAGTTTTGACTGCCTGTTTTTTGGCAAAAATACTTAGAAAATATATAACCCGTACGATTAATCTTACTCTTTGTTAGTAGCATAGGTTGCTCAGTTATTCTCATTGCTCGTAACTGAGCCTTTTCTTGATCGAAAAATGCCAAAACTGCTACCGTGTTGTTGCCTTGTTTTGACACGACGACATTTTTGCAAACCTCGTACTAAAATGACGACGGTATCACGTTTTTCCCGCAAAATGACGCTGGTTTTTAGCGCGGTTACTGTTGTTCTATGAGAAAATCTCGTACCCGTTGTCGTTCTCGTCCTAGAATCTAAAGCTCTCTATTGTATTTGTGGAACGGGTTTTTACAGAGCGAGGTACTTTAAGATTGATTTTCCGACAAAACCAGACCTTTCCAGATAATTACAAGTCTTGCATAAGAAATTCTTACCCATGGGATTGAGAATGCCATGTCTTCTTATTTAATTACTCGTCTCAAAATAGCTGGATCTCTGGAAATACCGTTACATGGACCTGTTATTGGAGTATAGGCCTAGCATTGGCCTAGTATTGGCCTAGTATTGGTATTGAAGTTGCAGGCTCCTGGCTATGGGCTTCTGAAGTAATATAAAAAGTACTGGGAAGACAAATTTTAACGCCGTATCCCACAACCGCGCGCGGCCCTAGGTGTTGTCTCCAAACTCCCTGCAGTATTTCCATCGCCAAAACTCAACAGATCATTCCGTGTCTACCACATTTCCTGTTACTGAATGAACATTCAAGTAGACCCGACGAGCTCTAATCTCGCCTATGCCATGTTGAATTCGAAAATAAGGCCGCGCGCGTTTGTGGGATACGGCGTTAAAATTTTTCTCCCCAATCCTCCGAATTACGTCACCAGATCACCTGGTGATCACTTGATCAACGTCTGAAGCTTACACAGCCTAGCACTAATCCTCTACTCATGGAGGAGACAGAAAAAAACTGAGGGAAAATCAGTGTACTCGGAGCATAGCAGGAGACCAACAAACAGCCCCCCCACCCCGGAAACATTGGTGAAAGGCGAGCGCTCGCACTACTGGGCCAACACTGCTCTTCCATGAGCAAAAAATCGCTCGTGTAGCCGCGGCTTTAGAGTCGTGGTTAGCATGACAACTTTTAGGATTTCATGCCACTTTAACTAATCAATAGATCGTATTCATAAATGGCGGGCATTAAATCACTCTTTTATCCTTGTGCTAATAAGGCCAATTAGCCTCGTTTGCATGGAAAAAACTACAAAAGAAATGTTGCCTTAGAGCGAGGCTTGTTGGTCTCATTAACAAGAAGACAAAAGAACAATTTTTTGGCCGCTATTTATGAATACGCTCAATGGTTTATACTAACCACGCTTCAAGCAATTCGGCCTAGTAGCCGTTAGTCACCGGTTAGCAACGACACTTCGCTAGTAAGTGAGGGTTCAGCTCTGGAAACTGCGGCAGGTGGTGGTGGTGTGCTATATATTTTTTGTGTTATCCTCTGCTTTCACATCGATTACATTAATTATCTAGGCATTAAAATACCAAAAAGAATATGAAGTCTATTACTCCATAAAACTTGCCCCCGCTGCGTCGGTCTGCAAGGTGGAGGTGGGAACCATCTCGATGCTCTTGTGTCGCTTACTCGTCGACAAGACTACCGCATCATTAACTAAAATTGAGCGGCGGCATATTGTTTCCTTTATCTTCTGCCTGAATCGCTGACTTATCAGAGCGTATGCAAACGGATTCACAGCAGAGTTGAACATGACCATGGTGTGAGCAATCGGAATAGCGAGAGGACCAAGGTCGATGGAGGAAACATCTACTAACACATGCATCGCCGAGTCTATGCCCCAACATATTGAAAATATTACAGTGACAGCCACAACCATCAACGTGACTCGCTGTCGTACCTTCAGCACACCCTGTCATTAAATTAAAGACTTGTTAGGCTCCGTTAATTGACCCCTTCTCCCCCCCCTCCCCGGGGCGTTTTCTCGTTCACGTTTTTTTCGCTGTTGGTTCACCAGGGTTGGGCATCGCTAAGTCTCTTTCTTTCGGATTTAAAAATTAGTACATGCTTCGTTCCTTATTTTGAATTTAAATGATTGCCGCTAACTTAAAAATACATAAAAAGTATAAGTTAATGTAGCCTCCCACGCAGGCGTTCTTACGGCTTCGTCACGCGTTCCTCCCCCACGAACGTCCGCCTAACAGCTGTTTGCCCACTATTTAAAGAAACTAATAAGCGTTGACTAATAGGCCAGTTTCTTATTCTAATGGTTGGACTGGATCTAGCATGAAATGGAGGCTAATGCTGGCAAATTAATTTGCATTTGAAAAGATTTGCACGCATTAGCCACCATTTCATGCTACATCTAGTCCAGCCGTGAGAATTCGAAAATGGTCTATTGTGTTGTGCACAGCCAATCTCGTGCTGTGGAGAGTGCCTTACAAAACACAAGTTTAGGCAAAACTGCCAAACGGCCTCTGATTGGTCCGTAATCCCCGAACGATGGTTTTTGGTTTCAGCAGACGTTAGTGGGAGAGGAACGCGTGACGAAGCCCTAAGAACGTCTGTGTGGGAGGCTAGAGTCAATGATGTCTTTTTAGGATATACTGGAACAGCCCACTCCTCCACTCCCACGCCAACAGCAGGGGACAAAGCAGGGAAAGACTCGGAATTAGTCGATAGATCATGGATTGGAATTTGGAAGGATTAATAGAAACTTTCTTGTTGCTCTTTCCATACTTACCACTTTATTTTTGGCTGATCACTGATATGCTAGACCTATTCCATTCATTGATAGCTGCCGTTATCCTCTTGCATTTAAATATAGCGAAAAAGCTACGTATTTATCGTGTTTTTTAAGGTGGCTCAAAACGGTTTCAACGCTTCAAAGTAACGCTCTTATTAGAACGATCGGCACTACAATTCTGTATCATGTATTAGCAATATTGCGGTTAAAACCGTACCAAATGGAACATGGATTATTGCTGAACAAGATGCAGTCATTATTGTGACGTAATATGTTACCTTGGCGACGGGCAAGCCCTATAAAAACACCCTTTATTTTGTCTTAAGTTGCTTATATCTCAAAAACAAACTCGGTGACCCCCATTTTGTATTGCTAAAAAGTGATCAGAAAGCCAAGATCGTTTTTTAAAATGTGAGCAACTAAATCCAAAATATAGTGTGTCTTTGCCGGGCTTTTCCGTTGCCACGGTGACATACTACGTGTTTCATATGGTACCATAATATTGGTATTACGTGATACAGTGTTGTAGCTTCATTCGTTCTAAAGAGAGTTTTGAGCCACCATAATTACTAGTAATAACTGTCGTCTTAGCGAGTCGCTCATGGTGAGCAACCTCGGTTCATGAAGAGATGTATTTCTTATTTCGATGGTGACTCGACTGACTCGAGGGATGTTCGGGAAAAATCAGAGAGTTCCTTTGCAGGAGTCGAACTTACGACGACCCTCCGATTACCGTTTAGTAATGAGCTCTTCTATTTGCCGGAAATGTTTCCTTTTGTAAGGGAAAAATTGAATTTTGAACCAAATTTGTTACAGTTTATATTTTATTTGATGGTATACTATTCGTCATGAAACTTTCGCTGCTCTCCTCCTGCGCTCTTTCGAAAGTCCCACGGTGGGAATTTGTAAGTATGCGCTGGCTCCATTGTGGCATATTTGCAACATTAATGACAAAGACAAATACCACAGAAATTCTCGGGTGGGGTGAGGGGAGTGCATGGATTGGAAATGTAAAGGGAAATCTTATCCTAAATTGCTTCCATGCATGCAGACGGCCTGATTATGAGTCTAATTTAACCCATAGTCCGTCATCAACATTTCATACCTGCTGTTGGTGTGTGGCATTGTTATCTCCATCACGTTTAAACCACAGGGCGCGTATGATCTTGTAGTACAACACAGCCATCAACGCAGAGGAAATAACATAGAAGGCAAGCCACACCAGGAAGAAAGCCGGAGTTATCCACTTCTCGCGCCAAGATCTTATACAGATATGTGGATTAATTTCCCTGTTAAACTCCTTGTTCAAGAACTGGGGTAGTTGGAGAATGAATGCAAAAGCCCAAGATGCGAAAATTATGAACTGAAAAGGAAAATACGCAAACATCCAAACATTGAGTCGTTTAACAAGAGCGGTTTTATAACGTTCCCGGCGTAAATTAAAAAAAACGCTGCATGACAGGTGCATGAAAGAATATTATGGTCACCGTGGAAATCCTGCATCTTTAACTTAGATTCAGAATATATTAATCTACTCATGATCATGCTCATACCGAACCTTCTCGAAGTTCTCTGATGATTACTAAAATTAAGGACAATTATCATAATTCACGTTCAGCCTCTATGGCATTGGCAATGACTTAGTTTCGGCGAGCGATTTTAAATACCTACACAGATCTTTCTCTCGTATTGTATCTATTAAATACGTCAAATGAAAGTATCACAAATAAATTTAAGCCCTTTTCAAACGAGTGTCGTGAAACAGCCACATAAAATATTTATCTGACCAATCGCAAACAACGCAAGGAGCCCTGCCAATCAAAATTCGTAGCTACCCCAAGCGCAGGAAAACGATTGCTTCTCATTGGCTGAAAAACACGTGTTATTTTTAGGCCAATCAGAAAGTGCGGCATTCGCCATTACTTAATTACTCTCGACACTCTATTGAAAACTGCTTTGAGCTTAAAGTGCCAATCAGCGTCTCATCTTCGGCACATATGCCGAAAACGTATGCAATTTTGACGAATCATAAGCTGATAATTAGCCATTGAAAACGTTCTTATTTAGTTTGCCGCCATTTGGCCCACCAATCGCCTTGATCCTCTCGCACGGTTCTTCTTGATATGTTGTTGGCTCAAGGGATCTACTTAACTGACTATATATATGTATCACTTCCACGAGGATCGCAAATGGATTCACAGTCCAAGATGAGGAGAAATGGAGAGAAAGGTACGGGAAAATCAACACTGCACAACTTCTGAGGAAATTCGGAATACTGTAATTGCCCCGAGTGGGATTTGAACACACGTCCCCCTGATCACTAGTCGGGTGCAATGACCACTACACTATCAGGACAACCATGCTGGCAACATGGCTGATTAATCACTTAATGTGTGGCATTTTCGTGGGACTCCCTAAGGGCCAGTTCAGTTCTGTGTGATAACGCTGGATCAACATGTGATTAACAGGCGGACAAGGGTAATTAATGTAAAGAGTCAGTTAAGTAGATCCCTTTTTATTTTTGGATGGCAGGATGTATATGGGAGGTACTGGAATGAATCCGTCGATTTATAATAAATATCGATTGTTAGGTGAGCCATGATTGTTTTTCTCATCATCTCATCAAGGAACGGAAGTTCTTTGCAGCTAGTTTCAGAAGTAATTTGAATGCTACCATCTAGGCTGTTTAGAATATCGTGGAGCTCTTTTAATTTATCCTCACCATAAGGCCAGTTTATGTAACAGTCATCTAAGGATCTTCTCCAGTTTGTGTAAACAGAATGGCTCATTTCTTCTCCCAATTTATTAGAGACCTGGCTGTATAGTTCATTCGCCATTGTCGTTTATTTATTTCGTCTCGTCCTTTTAATCAGCGGATTGGTGTTGCGCACAAATAAAAGAGTTTAAAATTTTATGAAAAAGCAACGTTGTTCTCAATTGTTTTTTGGGAATTGAAAATGAATTAAATACAGCCAGAGGCACTTCAACTGAACTTCTGTCTTTTGTTTTTCCCTTTTATCATGTGACATACCTTCAGCTTACGCATGGTAAAGCTTCCCATCTTCCTTTGTGGATGTATTACCGCGCGATATCGTTCAAACGCGATGGCAGTTAAGGTGATAACAGCGGACGCCGCCCCGATCCAGGCTACGTTCCCGTCCGTCAGCAATGTACACAATACCTTCCCAGTTATTCCTTCGGGGTGATTAGAAATATGGCTTAGAATCAGCATCGGGACGAGAAATATGGAGTATATTGTGTCTGCCACTGCCAGGTTTACAATCAGATAATTGATGGGAATCCTATAAGTAATTAAGCGATTTGTCTCTATTAACATAGCATTTAAAGACAGCTGACGGTTTTAAACGTTAACTTCTTCTTAATTTATTATGCTGCCTGAATTAGAAGGCAATATTACGGTATCCCAGACAGTGCAGGGTCTGTCTTAGAAAAAACAACGAATTGAAAATGAAGTAATCAATAAGTAGCTTGCAGGGTTTACTCCTTAGCTTTCGTGTAAGTAATTTATCATTAAGGGTGCTCCTACCTCATGTCTCGATTTTTGATCACAACAACACAAACAATGGAGTTCCCAACGATGCTGGTAACTATCAGTATGGACGTTATTGCTGTTATGGCAACTTTCACTGTTTCTTCCATGGTTCCGATCAGTTAGTCACACTGATAACGAAACAAAATAGAGCAGAGTATAGAGATAAACAGATAATCATACTTTCAATTTGTTAGTTTTGAAACGCCATATTTTCTTTTCTCAATTATGTGTTCGCTCTGCACTACTACTACTACTACTACTACTACTACTACTACTACTAACACTACTACTACTACTACTACTACTACTCACTAATCAGTCATATCTACATTTCTACGAGCTAAAAAACATCGATATTGATCATGATTGTCTTGGGTGGAGAAGAAAAATACGGAAAAGAATATACAACACATTTAATAATCTGAAACGGCCATTACGGGAGTACATGGATAAATCCTTTGGGAAAGTGCATCATGGGAATATATCATGTATGCCTTGCGGGCACTATACACAAATTAAAATATGTATCAACAATCTCAACTAAAATATGTTCTTTGAACTGTCATTAAAAGTTGTTTAATCATGCTATTGGCTGATTTCGATTTGTACATCATCTCACACCACGTTACCCCCAGTTATTGTTGAAGATTGATTTGCACCCGAAATATAATATTGTACTCGTTGCGGGAATAAATGAGTTAAAATATCTTTTTGTGCTATATTACCTCTCTGTTTTAGTAATAAATACTAAAGAAGATATTCACCTCAGTGTCTGTGAAAGTGTGGATATTTAACTCGCCTCTTCGCGCACAGCTCGGTTAAATAAAAAAAGAAAGGAAAAGAAAAATAGAGTGGAGCAAAACTTGCCGGAAAAAAGGCATCGAACTTACATTAACCGCGATGCCTTGATTGCCTTATTTGCAGAAGTTAACCAAGTTAGCGTACTGGATAACATTAATTGAGCACCAGTAGTTCAAAGCGAGGGTCTATCCGTTGGCTAAATCACGATCTCATTGGTGAATCACTTACTTTTCATAGAAAAAGTATCAGTTGGATAATGATCTATTCGGTGGATACTGAGCTACCTTTCAAAAAACTGAGAACAGTTGGCAAACATTCTGAAATCATCCCGCCGTAACCGTAAACGGTTATAGGCTCTAGTACATATTGTAGTCGTTCAAAAGCTCTTCCTTCCCCTCCTTTCTAGAGGTATCGAGATCAGTTCCTTCCGGTATATTTCCAAGTAAAGAAAATAAAACACTTACCGACGCAAAGAGTTGCGCTTTACCGACTTTAGCGGAGCAGAACTGTCTGCGTGTTGCACTCAGTTGAAAATAGCATTAATTGAATCGTGTGTCTGACGTACGACGGCCGTGTCAAATTGAATTTGAACCCTACGAAACAATAATGTTGTCCAAGAGAGGATTCTCTTGTGCTGTCATGATGTGTATGAAAATTACTCCAGAAGAACGAAGTTCGCTAGCAGCTTTCTTTGTGGAATTAGCTAAACTGTTTGCTTAAACGTAGTTTACATTTTATTTTCTTATTTCTCCACTCTCAAAAGTCGTAGGGCTGGCTAAGGCTGTGTTTGTAATGCACCTGTCACTGTAGACTGCTATTGTAAATTACAATGAATATGTTTCCATGATTTTAAATTGGACATACGGCTGAAGCTCATACAAAGCCTAGAAAACTCAGTAAAGGCATCTGGGGCGAATAATTGCCATCCATTATTATCACCAGAAAGGGGGCATGAAACCCAAAAGAAAGGTTTGCAATGTTACCCGTTTGTGTCTGAGAGTTCAGGGATGTAACAATTTGAGCCCTTTCAAATTAATGCAAATCCACTTGTTTGGTGTTTGGTTATTACTTGCAATAACTTCGCGTAAATTATTTCGCCATCAACGAAATTAGTCTAAGAGATAACTTAGTTTGCAAGTTTTCTCGATCTTTCTTCATCGAAATTACTCCACTTATGTCCATATATCAGAAATGCACAAAATAACAAAATTGCCAAACTAACAAAATATCGCCGACAATTTGACAATTTTGACAATATTGACAATTTTGGCAAATATGGCGATTCACCTTTATCACTCGGCGGCCATTTTGGAGTCCGTGGGGAATAAACACTTTGTCTTTGCATTGTCTTTGCATTGTCTTTGCATTGTCTTTGCCCGTCCAGCCTCACACTGAATGAGAGGTTCGACGGGCAAAATCTTTGGTTTGGACATTGAATGATATGGGTCTATTGTGGAGAAATTTTGTCAAATTGCCAAATGTATGTAAATTAGTTCAATACCGGGTGGCCGGGCCATGTTGGCGAATCTGGCGAATCTGGCGATTTTGGCGAATTCTTGCAGTCAAATTGCCAAATGTATGTAAATTCCATAAATGGTGGCCAACCATGTTGGCGACTCTGGCGAATATGGCGATTTTGGCGAATTCTTGTCAAATCGCCAACTGTATGTAAATTACTTCCATACATAGTTGCCAGCCATGTTGGCGAATCTGGCGAATATGGCGATTTCGGCGAATATGGCGATTACTTCCACGAATGAACTCCATAAATGGTGGCCAGCCATGTTGGCAAATCTGGCGAATCTGCCGATTTCGGCGAATATGGCGATTACTTCCACAAATGAATTCCATAAATGGTGGCCAGCCATGTTGGCGAATATGGTGAATATGGCGATTTCCGCGAATTCTTGTCAAATCGCCAACTGTATTTTATACGTGACGGCCAGTCATGTTTGCGAATCTGGCGATTTTGGGGAATATGGCAAATGTGGCGAATTCTTGTTAAGAGGTCTATTCCTCAAAGCTAAGCAACAACATACTACTTGTTTTTAAAGCAATAAGGAACTACTAACCACTAGTTTTCCTACAGCAAGGAGAACTTATAATTAGTTGTAGAACTAAGGACATGATAGATACCTGATTGATTGGTTGAATTTCAAGAGTGGATCGTGTTCCAAAATAAAATGCGCTTTTCCAAAATTGAATTTTTCGTGTTCAAACACCTTCGTAACACCAAGGAAAGTTAAAATTCAGACAAGCAATACAAGTATCTTACTGCAGACATACGTTTATTGGAGGAATATAATGCTAGTAGATTTAAAATTCATTTCCAAACGTATATCACAATATCAAGAATTTCCAACGAGCACTATTTTTCACAGTTCTGCAGCTCTTACATGCATGCTCTTTCGTAATAGATTTAGTTTTGAAGGTATTTATTTAGAAAACGGATGCCCAAAGTCTGCCCATTCAACAGCACAATTAAGAAAATAAAGAATTAATAAAGGTAGTACGCAGAAAAATACGCAAGAATTCAACATCTCTTTTAGACACGTCGAAAGGAAACTGGCAAGGTTCTAAGATACAATTATTATCTGTCATATTAGATTCATTCTTATAAGACTCCGAAGGCAGAGGCTTATGTGACCAGGCCAGATCGGACCACTGTTAATTTCAAGTAGCTATATGAACAAAAAAAAAACGTATGCGACAGAATCTTACTGATTTGTTAGGAAAAACATGAATAAAATGTTCAGTGTCACTCATGAATTTCAACCGTTCATTGCGGAAGAAATTTCATTTAATATAGTGCGTCGGTTGTCCACTGATGTGCTTAAAAGTAAAGCTCTCCTTCCATTGTTTAAAGCAGCCAAGAATGCATTCCCTGCCGAGAAACCAAGAAGAGACAACATCCATGAGTTTTATTTAAATAAAATCTCAAAGGGGGTGTTAATTTTACAGTTTATAAAACTGTTGGCAGCCAAACATTTCGCGAGGGAATTAATGCAGTTTCTAGTGCCCGACAGTGCAGTGAACGGAATTATTGTGGAAAATATTGAATATTCTCGCCAAATAACAACTCGTATGTAACATTTTACGTTGCCATGGTTCACCTTGAGGTTGTAAGCTTACCACATCTAACACTCCTCCCCCCTCCTCACCATTTTTTTATACTGGCTCAAACACAGCTGTTCAGGGACCAATGAAAACATTTACATTACTCTATCGGTTATCGAAAAGCCATTTTGGTCACATTTAGTTGTGGAAAAGTTGCCGGGTAAGAAGGTCCCCGTTTCTAGTTCTCCCAGACGAGTTTACCCGGTTAGGCGAGCCAAACTGTGCATGATTGGACAGCTAGAGTAGGGGGTAACCCGTGTACCTGGGACAACTTTTTTCTGTGTAAACGTAGCTGTCACGGCACCTAATTAACTAATTATTCGGGATATCTTACAAAGGACAGGACGTTGTGTCTGTAAATACTGAACACGCAACTAATAAGGAATTGAGGGTCCTGCGTTGTTCATTGCGTTCGATGTGTCGAATTCTTGGACCTAAGGACCATACCGGTGATTTTCAGGGTAGAGGTATACGTATTAAAGGTGAGGATACATATGTTTCATGGTAACACTTGTGTTGATTTACCTCAAGGGGGGTTTCATTAATAATTGTTTATTTCTCTTATGTAGAGTGGGAGACTTTTCAGGAACCTCTAGTAGCAAACACCCTAATACTGAAGAGGCGCCTATTTTTGCCGACGTCTATTCAATGGATACAATTAATATCCATTAATGGGTTGGGTGTTTGTAAATACCAATGTGGCCATAAAGGCATTTCTCTTGAAAGGGTTAGCCTGATGCGCAATACTATCGAGTATGTAGCTTTCCGTTTTACCGAACTGAATATGGCGAAGCTAATACACAAAATACGGCGACACATACCAACTTCAGCAGCTTCATGTCCGACTTCGATAACCACGTCATGTTCCTTTGAAAACATTTTTACCAGTTCCTCGTATAACGCTACAGGGTACTGTTCTCCAATTTTTGTGTTGGTTGCTTCCAAGAGGTTTTTTGGTGGCTGCAGGTAGTTAACATGTCTGCTTCCCACGATTCTGGAGATGGCCCAGTGGCCAACAACGAAGGCGGAAACAACTTCTTGCATCGTAATACCTGGAATTTTAAGTTTAAAATATCAATCAAAATTATTTCTGAGAAGTCACTCACCAATTCAAGGTGCATGTATTCCCAAAACATGACAACAGACTACTGCATCTACTTCCAAAACGCGGAACGTCCTCGCATAATTTAGACAAAATTCATGTTATTCCTGAAATCTAGAATGTCATAGCTTAGTATATAGTCATATGCATGAAGTTTTGTGTAGATAGCCATTCAGTTTTTGAAATTCATTTACTTCGTTGGACCTCCCACCGCCCCCTTCAACTTCTCTCTTGGACGTTTATGCATATTGAACTTCGCGAAAACATTATTCCAAAGCACTTTTAGCGTTTGTAACAACATTGTGAAGAGTGAAGTGCGATCCATTTCTATACAAGAATTTGAGATCAGAGATCATTTAGCTCCAAATTAGGGGAAAACCCCCTACATTTTCGGAAGAACACCAGGACCCGGTTGTTCAAAAGCCGATTAACGCTAATCCCAGATTAAAAGTTAACTAAGGAGTTTATTTCTCTACTCCCAAATGCTGTTCAGCGCTGATATTCCACAAAACTTTACATTAGAAGAAGTCAATCTGGAAAAACAAAAATAAGCAAAGAAACTTTCAGCAAGAGGTTGAAAACATGAAAGAAAAGTTTACGCTAGTAATCCTGGATTAGGTTAATCGGCTTTCGAACAACCGGGCCCTGGAGATCTTGGAAATTAAAATTGAAATTTTGCGCACGAATGGATCAATTATGTCCAGGATTGAAAACATTAGTAACAATTTGCTAGCAAAAAAATACCGCAGAGACCGGCAAAAGTCACTTGGATTTAGTGTGCAAAGACAAAATTTGTTATTCTTCGGGCGATATTTGTTACTCTTGCATGCTAACGCGGCGGCGTAGAAGACGCCACGGTAAAAAAACCAAAAAAAAAAAAAAGAAAAAAGGATAAGGCTGAAACTCAGCTCATTAAATTCGCAGCTTTGCTCGTCACTTAGCGTCCTTGGTTACCGTGACCGTGGTCAAGAGATAGGAAAATTCTGCCCGCTCCGGCAATCAATCAGATTGCTGGATTCTCACGATACCACCCGGTCACGATCAAAAAAAAAAAAGAATTAAATCAAATGCGTTTTAGAAAATTGTAGAATGTTACCGTAACTTTACATAATTAAAGGTCGGGCAACGCGATGCAATGGTTTCGCTGCTGGAAGGAAAGGAAGTTTTATCTCTGTTATCCACAGGATTCGGGAAAAGTCTTATTCCCCAACTGTACAACGAGGGCGACTTCATGTCACCGTGGTAGTTTCAAGCATTATCGCTGATTACATTTGGACAAAAACTTGGGCCTTTCGGCTGCCTCAGTTGCCGATTTAACGATAGAGGACGATAAAGGAACTCTACACAATTTTAGCAAGTATTTGGTTAAGCCGAAAAGGCGGCTACACAAATGATTCCTCGATCTCCTGGGTGACTCCCGCAATACTCCGATACACTTGAAAACAAAAGATGCCAATTTTCAAATTGTTGAATTAGTAAAATACATATCTATAATCACAAACACTCGATAAGCCTTGAAATAAACTGGTGTAGGTATTAGAATATCTGTCTAGTATTCAAGTGTGATGTAGTAGTTGTAATGTCTGTATTTCATTAAGATAAATTAAAAAAAGATAATTCCGCTTCTCTTTACCGAAATTTGGCAGCAGTTGTGGTCGAAAAGTCTCACACGGTGGAGATGCGGTCAGGGAAAACGGATTTCTCTATTAGGATTCCCGTCGTTTCAAGTTTGTGTGCTAAATTTTTTGCCTAACGAACGAAACGCATTTTCCGTGGAAGGGACTTCGACGAATTACCCTACAGAATATTCAGCTACGCTTTACAGCATCAGCAGTAGTTGTTAGGATTTTCTGGCGAAGGCTTCCTTCCTTTACAGTTTTTTTGGAGTTTCTGCCTAAATTAGAAATACACAACGCGTGGCTTACCGTTTTTTCAATGTTTACTTCTGGTGCGCGCTGATTGGCCAATTTTTGACAGCTCTCTCAGCGTGACATCAGGAGGCGGCATTCAAAATTCAGAGGGATGCGTGCAGGCTCTCCTTCTCTCCCACCGCAGAGAGAGAGCCTGCTCGCAGGCTATGATCGCCGACTGGATCCTCAGACTACTTTTACCTCTTCTCCGACACTTGCTACACATGCTAGCGAGATTCTAACGCCAGCTTTGGTTACACTTGTTTTTATCCACAGTTTGATGTGCCATTATTTGAGAGACTTCGTGTGATCAGAGAATACCGCTCTCCACGGACCATTCGGTCGTTCACCAAGGTGTTTATTTTCATCATGCCTATTGTCTTATCGCCGTATCATGTACATATGGGCATAAACTCCGGAAATACGTGGAGTCCTTATTACATTGCTATACTCTCGACATTTATATTTGGTTCGCTGCAAGGTGTCCAGGACATTTTGGACGATCCTTTTGATGGAATTAGCGAAGATGATATTAATCTTGGACAGGTGAGAAGTTATAGTTTTCAATCCCCGTTGAGAAGCTTAATTAGTACCCTGTCCCCTTAAGAAAAAATGTGGAGAGCCTGGGCATCTGTGATTAACAATGCTCCCTCCTCTATCTTTTCCGAGAGGGACGGGAGGCTGCGGACACACATTTTCACGATTTTTGTTTGCGTTTCCGTTGGCGTGAAGCTCCGTAATATAGTTTACTTTTATAGTCTCTGTATCCCCTCGTTCTGTAACGTTGGAAAGAAAAAAGAAACTTGATTTTAAGTGAAACCTCCTAGGGACATTTCATAGGACACAAAGCACATAAAGTTCTCTAAGCTAAAAGGGTATTACAGTCAGGGTATTTTTCTGACCGCTTTTTTCCTTCTTTTTTTTCTTGTTATAACAGTTTTCGTTGATTTATCTGCAGTATTCCAAACGTTGTTATGGTTACTGTAATATATAGAAAGTCTTGCTCTGTTATCCAAACTAAATGAATTTATTTATATCCTCTAAGTATTTTCTGAACGTTGTGAATAGTTTTGGGCTGTACACTCGATCAGTCCGGCTCACATCTATTTTGATAGTCCAAATAGAACCTATGACGAGACCTAAAGTCTTTTTGTGATCTGTATTTACTCAGTATTAGAGACACTTATTGAGTTAAAAATACTGTTTTAAATAGGCAAAAGAAGTTAAACAAAAGTTTCAAGTTTTTTATAAGCAACAGCGGACCGTCTAACCGTAGATCCATGGGCAAAAGCTTGGATTTTACAGCAGTTTTTTTAATAATGAAATGGTATATATGAAATGAATCATATATGAACTGCGGATATGAAATCAAGTGAAGCTATGATCTTCGCAGTTATGAGCGCAATTTTTGCAATTGCGTAGAGAAGTGTGAAAAATTCAGGACTTCAACGGGGTTTGAACCCGTGACCTCGCGATTCCGGTGCGACGCTGTAACCAACTGAGCTATGAAGCCACTGACGTTGGGAGCTGGTCATTTGTGGGTTCTAATGGTCCCGTGAGGAATGAATCAATGATGAAATGGTATATATGAAATGAATCATATATGAACTGCGGATATGAAATCAAGTGAAGCTATGATCTTCGCAGTTATGAGCGCAATTTTTGCAATTGCGTAGAGAAGTCTGAAAAATTCAGGACTTCAACGGGGTTTGAACCCGTGACCTAGCGATTCCGGTGCGACGCTGTAACCAACTGAGCTATGAAGCCACTGACGTTGGGAGCTGGTCATTTGTGGGTTCTAATGGTCCCGTGAGGAATAAATCAATGATGAAATGGTATATATGAAATGAATCATATATGAACTCACGGGACCATTAGAACCCACAAATGACCAGCTCCCAACGTCAGTGGCTTCATAGCTCAGTTGGTTAGAGCGTCGCACCGGAATCGCGAGGTCACGGGTTCAAACCCCGTTGAAGTCCTGAATTTTTCAGACTTCTCTACGCAATTGCAAAAAATGCGCTCATAACTGCGAAGATCATAGCTTTACTTGAGTTTTTTTAATAGTTGCGTTGGGCCTTACTTGAATTTTATAGTGTCTTAGCTCATGATTTTTGTTTGCATCATGATCAACGTTTGAATTCTTTGAATCGGTTTCATTCCTTTTTCTTCTAGCTGGAAGACTGGACTTCTCATTCGCTTCTCACTAACAGATGCATCACCGTTGGTCGCTTTACCGTGACCACCACAGGGAAAGATAGTCATGGGAAATTAAGCAGTGATAGCGACAGTGATGAAAACCCAAGTCCAAAACCCAAAATCATCCAACCAGCCCGTGTGACTGCCCACAAACGGAAGTCTATCCTTAGAAAGGCGAGCTTCCGCCGCGCGGATCATAACGAGGAAATCGCCGATGAAGCAATTCGACAAAAATTCCCTTTATCCGGAGACTGCACATCGTCTGGAGGATTTGGCGCGGCAAGGAATGACCGGGAGCACCACAATACTTCCTGGCATGAAGTTAAAAAGGTCTAACAGTGACAGTTTAACTGCGTACAACTCCGGCACCTCATGATCACTAGCTCAGGAGTTTTCGAAAACCCAGGGAGAGGGTGTCAGTGGAGGGGATTCGCGTGAATCCAAAAGGGTTTGGTTTTTAAAGGAAACGGAAGGCTCTTCTGACGCGCATGGCGTCTATGACAGTGGAGATGCCGGGTCTGAATATCCTTTGCCTATTTCGGTTAATTCTGTTCACTTGCGACCTGATTGGACTTTAGATGAAAATTCACCATTGATCTCCCTGGACAGTAGCTCCGGAACCGTGACTAGCTCTCTGGTAGACCCGATAGTGCTTTCTGAGGAACTCTGCGAAGAATTAAAACATTCCACAGGCACAAGTTTAATCAAGGGTCGTTTTTCAGTTGAGAAGCCAGAGGGAAATGTTCCGCCGAGTGTATCAAATCTTTTTTATAATCAGTCAAATAGACCGCCAGATGAAGCAAACGACCCTCATCCCTCCCAATCCGGCCAAGAACAAAATAACTCTATGCCGTCTTCCTTAAGAAATCTATTCGCACCTTTGCATGAATGTGATGCGAATTTGCGTTCACCTGTTCATACCTCGTTATCCTCGACTAATCCACCTCGCTCAACCCCTTCAAGCTCACAAAGTCCAGATTTTTCGGAATCTCGAATTAGCCACTCGCGCCAACTTCGCCTGAACAAGGCAGAAAACGGAATTCCTTGCGTAAACTTTCTGGACAACCATCACCACCTCCTGTTTCCATTCCTCTAACAGCCATAACCTCTCAGCGGTCGGCAGATTACCCTATAAGGAAAAAGTCTGCTAGTCTACGGTTTGCCTCAAACACGGATTCGGCTGGAGTTTCGTCGTCTAGATTTGCGGTGCAACCATCAGCGCATACTCCTGTAGTTTCGTCGTCAAAAGAACACTTAACCTCGCCTTCTCAAAGGAAGAAGTCATTAGAGATGTCGAAAATCACAACGGAACATTTGACAGACAATGGTCCTACTAGTGAAAAGAAAGAGCCTTCGGGACCTGTTGACAGACATGTTAATTCAAGGGTAAGGCCAAGTAGAAAATTGTCGACTTTAGTTACACTCGTACAGCAAACTTTTAAACCTGCAACACAGCAAAATCTTGCTTTCTAAGTTGGAAGAAAGCAGATTTGATTTCGTTTCGCAACGCTGCGAAACAACTTGCTGCGCCCAACAAATTTATGCAAGCCGCAACGTGATTAGCTTTGGAAATGAACTAATCAGTGCGTTTCTTTTTCCGCTGTATTTATATCTTTACATGGTGCGTGTTCACAAGTCGTGGGCAAAAAGTAGCGTCCTCTAAATCTGGGTACGGAAACGATCATGACTGCTTGTTTTTCTTTCTGAGCTTGCGCAATAAATTTGAACATCCAGAAGTTCCTCTTACGCATGCTCACAACGAAAAAGTCGCATTTGTTCTAGTCTTCCAATCAAAACGTGCCGAAATTTAACAAATAGAAAGTGAGTCAGAGTTGTCTGTACTCTTATCGACAACGATATTCGTCATCACAGTGGTCAAAATGTTGTGGACTAACGAGGCGTAGCCGCTGAACCACCTTCGATTTGTTTTTTACCACAACATTCAACGCTAAAGAAAGTTTTTATTTCAGAGCGCGACCAAAATCATGACACAAAGAAAGAGCAAGCGTTGTCTATAACGGTAACTTATGATTGGTTTATTTCCCAAAATGAGCGTTCCTGATTGGGTATTACATTGCGTGACTAATTGACGCGAGCATGATGCGAGCAGCGTTGTCTAGACTCTTATCGACAATGGTAAATTAGCCAATCAGATTGCGAGATTACAAGCAATTGTGGTAAAAATTAATATTGCGCACGCAAGGCATACTTCCTGCAACTTGCAATAGTTTTGATGCACGATTGTCGCTATGGGATTTGCAAGAAAACATTGTCTCCTGTTACTTAAACTTTCATGCCGTCGAAAAAATACTATTACAGGTGATAATGTATATTATTTAGCCCCAAGCTGCGGATGGTGACAAAAAAATACAGAGCATGAAACGCTTTAGTGTGGCCAGAGATTCTTAAATCAACAACAAAGTGTAATAAATGCTCGTAATTCCTTTGCAGTTCGGCTTGTCCAAGCCTTCAGAAAACGTCACAAGTGCACAGAAAGAAAATCAACCACTGGTAAAGACAGGGATCCCAAACTATGGCATCACTGATCCGTCTCCTCCCCCAAGCGTTTCAACCACCCCATCTTCCAGATTTCAAGTGAAACCTCTCAGGGAAATTTCAGAGGATACTAAGCAACCACAGGCCGTCGAGGATGCGACAGGGAATGATTCATATGAGCTCTTGTCAGTGGACGGAGAAAGTAGTGAAGTTTTTATTTGAAATTCTGAAAAGGGTATAGGCTTATGTTTCACTCCTAAAGTTTCTGTCTTAGGATCAATCCGGCCCACCCGCTTCGTTCTATCATTATGGAGGCTGTATAAGTTTGAGCTCGACCGAGCTTGTGAGAGGTCTGGGGCTATTCCTCATTTGACGTTACAACCTGCTTTGAAACTCTCCAACCAAGTCTCTCCCTCAATTAAAGGATTATTCTTAATTGTCCATTTCTTCCAAGTGAAGTATTATCGTTCATTTTGGACATTGAAAGCTTGATAGGGATCATGGGAAATGAACATATTTCTTTTAAAAGCCGAACCACAATGTCTGGACTCGCAGGACTCGAAGGATGTCATTTTTTATTAATGCCAATGATTTTTTCTTCCAAAAGTGCCACTTTAAATGTGTATTAACACCCGCAAAGAAGCAAGCTTACACAGTGAAAATTTTCGGTTACCAAACGTCAAGAGAAAGCTAACCATTTTATTATCAAGCCTCAGACTTAAACATTATTCAGCAATGATTTTATATATATACTAATTAGTTTTGGTAAACAATCGGTGCATTTTCTAATCAGTTGATCATTGGTGGTTAAGTGGATAAAAACAGTTCCTTCAAAGTGGGTGCTCCGGGTTCAAATCCTGTCAAGAGGGTGCTTTTATTTTTTTCTTTTCTTTTTCATACCACAAGTCCTGGGACAGAGTGATCAAAATGGAGAATAATACATTTAAGGCAAACTGACAATGAAGTATAATCCTTCAACTGAGGAAGAGATCATGTTGAAATCTCGTAGAAACTCTTTCAAGACAGGAGCGCAAAGCACTTTGCCAGATTAAGGTTGAGCCCAGGCCTCTGAACGCGCATTCGTGAAGGAAATGACATCTTGGTTTGTTAATTTTTTTATTTGTGCGGCATATGAACCGTGGAACGACAAAATAGGTGGAGAGATTCTTTTGCGTGGGCTTTGGCAGCAAAGGAACAACAAATTATGTTTAGTTGAAAAAAACAGAATAACTCGAAATCCCAATTCAAGAGGTAAAGCAAATATTTTTATATTTGCGTTGCTCTAGTTATATTTTTTCTTGTCAAACGAGAAATTTTAAAGAGCACTTTCCTGGCTGATACGACCAGTTTAAATATGATGTGATTTGGGGGACCTGCAGGAGGAATCTTATTTCCGACTGGTTAAAATTATTCAGGTTTTCGTACCTGGACGTGTAACTTTCAAATCCACTTTTTTGTACTTTTTAAGTTGTGAAATGGCAATCGAATTAGGATCAATTAGCTTACGTGTTTATGTCTGCATTTTGCGATTCCTTAGAAAGCTTTTTTTAATTCTTCCAACATAAGATGCAAGCAACATTTCTATTCGTCAATCTTTACAGTAAGTTTCCAACCTTTCGTACATTGCACACCGTCTATGATAGTCAATATGTGTTTTCAGCCTCTCTTTCAAGGCGCGTCTGCAGAAGCCCATGACCGGGAGCGTACAACATCATTAGGGACCTTTAGATTCTAGGACGAGGACGAGAACGATCGAGTACGAGTTTTGACTGCCTGTTTTTTGGCAAAAATACTTAGAAAATATATAACCCGTACGATTAATCTTACTCTTTGTTAGTAGCATAGGTTGCTCAGTTATTCTTATTGCTGGTAACTGAGCCTTTTCATGATAGAAAAATGCCAAAACTGCTACCGAGCTGTTGCCTTGTTTTGACACGACGACATTTTTGCAAACCTCGTACTAAAATGACGACGGTATTACGTTTTTCCCGCAAAATGACGCTGGTTTTTAGCGCGGTTACTGTTGTTCTATGAGAAAATCTCGTACCCGTTGTCGTTCTCGTCCTAGAATCTAAAGCTCTCTATTGTATTTGTGGAACGGGTTTTTACAGAGCGAGGTACTTTAAGATTGATTTTCCGACAAAACCAGACCTTTCCAGATAATTACAAGTCTTGCATAAGAAATTCTTACCTATGGGATTGAGAATGCCATGTCTTCTTATTTAATTACTCGTCTGAAAATAGCTGGATCTCTGGAAATACCGTTACATGGACCTGTTATTGGAGTATAGGCCAAGCATTGGCCTAGTATTGGCCTAGTATTGGTATTGAAGTTGCAGGCTCCTGGCTATGGGCTTCTGAAGTAATATAAGAAGTACTGGGAAGAAAAATTTTAACGCCGTATCCCACAACCGCGCGCGGCCTTAGGTGTTGTCTCCAAACTCCCTGCAGTATTTCCATCGCCAAAACTCAACAGATCATTCCGTGTCTACCACATTTCCTGTTACTGAATGAACATTCAAGTAGACCCGACGAGCTCTAATCTCGCCTATGCCATGTTGAATTCGAAAATAAGGTCGCGCGCGTTTGTGGGATACGGCGTTAAAAGTTTTCTCCCCAATCCTCCGAATTACGTCACCAGATCACCTGGTGATCACTTGATCAACGTCTGAAGCTTACACAGCCTAACACTAATCCTCTACTCATGGAGGAGACAGAAAAAAACTGAGGGAAAATCAGAGTACTCGGAGCATAGCAGGAGACCAACAAACAACCCACACAGGACACATTGGTGAAAGGCGAGCGCTCGCACTACTGGGCCAACACTGCTCCTCCATGAGCAAAAAATCGCTCGTGTAGCCGCGGCTTTAGAGTCGTGGTTAGCATGACAACTTTTAGGATTTCATGCCACTTTAACTAACCAATAGATCGTATTCATAAATGGCGGGCATTAAATCACTCTTTTATCCTTGTGCTAATAAGGCCAATTAGCCTCGTTTGCATGGAAAAAACTACAAAAGAAATGTTGCCTTAGAGCGAGGCTTGTTGGTCTCATTAACAAGAAGACAAAAGAACAATTTTTTGGCCGCTATTTATGAATACGCTTAATGGTTTATACTAACCACGCTTCAAGCAATTCGGCCTAGTAGCCGTTAGTCACCGGTTAGCAACGACACTTCGCTAGTAAGTGAGGGTTCAGCTCTGGAAACTGCGGCAGGTGGTGGTGGTGTGCTATATATTTTTTGTGTTATCCTCTGCTTTCACATCGATTACATTAATTATCTAGGCATTAAAATACCAAAAAGAATATGAAGTCTATTACTCCATAAAACTTGCCCCCGCTGCGTCGGTCTGCAAGGTGGAGGTGGGAACCATCTCGATGCTCTTGTGTCGCTTACTCGTCGACAACACTACCGCATCATCAACTAAAATTGAGCGGCGGCATATTGTTTCCTTTATCTTCTGCCTGAATCGCTGGCTTATCAGTGCGTATGCAAACGGATTCACAGCAGAGTTGAACATGATCATGGTGTGAGCAATCGGACTAGCGAGAGGACCAAGGTCGATGGAGGAAACATCTACTAACACATGCATCGTCGACTCTATGCCCCAACATGTTGAAAATATTACAGTGACAGCCACAACCATCAACGTGACTCGTTGTCGTACCTTCAGCACACCCTGTTATTAAATTAAAGACTTGTTAGGCTCCGTTAATTGACCCCTTCTTTCCCCCCCCCCCCCCGGGCGCGTTTTTTCGCTGTTGCTTCACCAGGGTTGGGCATCGCTAAGTCTCTTTCTTTCGGATTTAAAAATTAGTACATGCTTCGTTCCTTATTTCAAATTTTATGATTGCCGCTAACTTAAAAATACATAAAAAGTATAAGTTAATGTAGCCTCCCACGCAGGCGTTCTTACGGCTTCGTCACGCGTTCTTTCCCCACGAACGTCTGCTGAAACGAAAAACCACTTCCGCCTAACAGCTGTTTGCCCACTATTTAAAGAAACTAGTAAGCGTTGACTAATAGGCCAGTTTCGTATTCTAATGGTTGGACTGGATCTAGCATGAAATGGAGGCTAATGCTGGCAAATTAATTTGCATTTGAAAAGATTTGCACGCATTAGCCTCCATTTCATGCTACATCTAGTCCAGCCGTGAGAATTCGAAAATGGTCTATTGTGTTGTGCACAGCCAGTCTCGTGCTGTGGAGAATGCCTTACAAAACACAAGTTTACGCAAAACTGCCAAACGGCCTCTGATTGGTCCGTAATCCCCGAACGGTGGTTTTTGGTTTCAGCAGACGTTAGTGGGAGAGGAACGCGTGACGAAGCCCTAAGAACGTCTGTGTGGGAGGCTTGAGTCAATGATATCTTTTTAGGATATACTGGAACAGCCCACTCCTCCACTCCCGCGCCAACAGCAGGGGACAAAGCAGGGAAAGACTCGGAATTAGTCGATAGATCATGGATTGGAATTTGGAAGGATTAATAGAAACTTTCTTGTTGCTCTTTCCATACTTACCACTTTATTTATGGCTGAACACTGATATGCTAGACCTATTCCATTCATTGATAGCTGCCGTTATCCTCTTGCATTTAAATATAGCGAAAAAGCTACGTATTTATCGTGTTTTTTAAGGTGGCTCAAAACGGTTTCAACGCTTCAAAGTAACGCTCTTATTAGAACGATCGGCACTACAATTCTGTATCATGTATTAGCAACATTGGGGTTAAAAACGTACCAAATGGAACACGGATTATTGCTGAACAAGATGCAGTCATTATTGTGACGTAATATGTTACCTTGGCAACGGGCAAGCCCTATAAAAACACCCTTTATTTTGCCTTAAGTTGCTTATATCTTACAAACAAACTCGGTGACCCCCATTTTTTATTGCTAAAAAGTGATCAGAAAGCCAAGATCGTTTTTGAGATGTGAGCAACTAAATCCAAAATATAGTGTGTCTTTGCCGGGCTTTTCCGTTGCCACGGTGACATACTACGTGTTTAATATGGTACCACTTTTTGGTATTACGTGATACAGTGTTGTAGCTTCATTCGTTCTAAAGAGAGTTTTGAGCCACCATAATTACTAGTAATAACTATCGTCTTAGCGAGTCGCTCATGGTGAGCAACCTCGGTTCATGAAGAGATGTATTTCTTATTTCGATGGTGACTCGGCTGACTCGAGTGATGTTTGGGAAAAATCAGAGAGTTCCTTTGCAGGAGTCGAACTTACGACGACCCTCCGATTACCGTTTAGTAATGAGCTCTTCTATTTGCCGGAAATGTTTCCTTTTGTAAGGGAAAAATTGTGAGGCGCGTCAGACATTTAAACCAAATTTCTTACAGTTTATATTTTACTTGATGGTGTACTATTCGTCATGAAACTTTCGCTGCTCTCCTCCCGCACTCTTTTGAAAGTCCCACGGTGGGAATTTGTAAGTATGCGCTGGATTTATTGTGGCATATTTGCAACATTAATGACAAAGACAAATACCACAGAAATTCTCGGGTGGGGTGAGGGGAGTGCATGGATTGGAAATGTAAAGGGAAATCATATGCTAAATTGCTTCCATGCATGCAGACGGCCTGATTATGAATCTAATTTAACCCATAGTCCGTCATCAACATTTCATACCTGCTGTTGGTGTGTGGCATTGTTATCTCCATCACGTTTAAACCACAGGGCGCGTATGATCTTGTAGTACAACACAGCCATCAACGCAAAGGAAATAACATAGAAGGCAAGCCACACCAGGAAGAAAGCCCGAGTTATCCACTTCTCGCGCCACGCGCTTATACAGAAATGTGGATTAATTTCCCTGTTAAACTCCTTGTTCAAGAACTGGGGTATTTGGAGAATAAATGCAAAAGCCCAAGATGCGAAAATTATGAACTGAAAAGGAAAATAGGCAAACATCCAAACATTGAGTCGTTTAACAAGAGCGGTTTTATAACGTTCCCTGGCTAAATTAAGAAAACGGTGCATGACAGGTGCATGAAAGAATATTATGGTCACCGTGGAAATCCTGAATCTTTAACTTAGATTCAGAATATATTAATCTACTCATGATCATGCTCATACCGACCCTTCTCGAAGTTCTCTGATGATTACTAAAATTAAGGACAATTATCATAATTCACGTTCAGTCTCTATGGCATTGGCAATGACTTAGTTTCGGCGAGCGATTTTAAATTCCTACACAGATCTTTCTCTTGTATTGTATCTATTAAATACGTCAAATGAAAGTATCACAAATAAATTTAAGCCCTTTTCAAACGAGTGTCGTGAAACAGCCACATAAAATATTTATCTGACCAATCGCAAACAACGCAAGGAGCCCTGCCAATCAAAATTCGTAGCTACCCCAAGCGCAGGAAAACGATTGCTTCTCATTGGCTGAAAAACACGTGCTATTTTTAGGCCAATCAGAAAGTGCGGCATTCGCCATTACTTAATTACTCTCGACACTCTATTGAAAACTGCTTTGAGCTTAAAGTGCCAATCAGCGTCTCATCTTCGGCACATATGCCGAAAACGTATGCAATTTTGACGAATCATAAGCTGATAATTAGCCATTGAAAACGTTCTTATTTAGTTTGCCGCCATTTCGCCCACCAATCGCCTTGATCCTCTCGCACGGTTCTTCTTGATATGCTGTTGGCTCAAGGGATCTACTTAACTGACTATATATATGTATCACTTCCACGAGGATCGCAAATGGATTCACAGTCCAAGATGAGGAGAAATGGAGAGAAAGGTACGGGAAAATCAACACTGCACAACTTCTGAGGAAATTCGGAATACTGTAATTGCCCCGAGTGGGATTTGAACACACGTCCCCCTGATCACTAGTCGGGTGCAATGACAACTACACTATCAGGACAACCATGCTGGCAACATGGCTGATTAATCACTTAATGTGTGGCATTTTCGTGGGACTCCCTAAGGGCCAGTTCAGTTCTATGTGATAACGCTGGATCAACATGTGATTAACAGGCGGACAAGGGTAATTAATGTAAAGAGTCAGTTAAGTAGATCCCTTTTTATTTTTGGATGGCTGGATGTATGTGGGAGGTACTGGAATGGATCCGTCGATTTATAATAAATATCGATTGTTAGGTGAGCCATGATTGTTTTTCTCATCATCTCATCAAGGAACGGAAGTTCTTTGCAGCTAGTTTCAGCAGTAATTTGAATGCTACCATCTAGGCTGTTTAGAATATCGTGGAACTCTTTTAATTTATCCTCACCATAAGGCCAGTTTATGTAACAGTCATCTACGGATCTTCTCCAGTTTGTGTAAACAGAATGGCTCATTTCTTCTCCCAATTAATTAGAGACCTGGCTGTATAATTCATTCGCCATTGTCCTTTATTTATTTCGTCTCGTCCTTTTAATCAGCGGATTGGTGTTGCTCATAAATAAAAGAGTTTAAAATTTTATGAAAAAGCAACGTTGTTCTCAATTGTTTTTTGGGAATTGAAAATGAATTAAATACAGCCAGAGGCACTTCAACTGAACTTCTGTCTTTTGTTTTTCCCTTTTATCATGTGACATACCTTCAGCTTACGCATGGTAAAGCTTCCCATCTTCCTTTGTGGATGTATTACCGCGCGATATCGTTCAAACGCGATGGCAGTTAAGGTGATAACAGCGGACGCCGCCCCGATCCAGGCTACGTTCCCGTCCGTCAGCAATGTACACAATACCTTCCCAGTTATTCCTTCGGGGTGATTAGAAATATGGCTTAGAATCAGCATCGGGACGAGAAATATGGAGTATATTGTGTCTGCCACTGCCAGGTTTACAATCAGATAATTGATGGGAATCCTATAAGTAATTAAGCGATTTGTCTCTATTAACATAGCATTTAAAGACAGCTGACGGTTTTAAACGTTAACTTCTTTTTAATTTATTATGCTGCCTGAATTAGAAGGCAATATTACGGTATCCCAGACAGTGCAGGGTCTGTGTTAGAAAAAAACAACGAATTGAAAATGAAGTAATCAATAAGTAGCTTGCAGGGTTTACTCCTTAGCTCTCGTGTAAGTAATTTATCATTAAGGGTGCCCCTACCTCATGTCTCGATTTTTGATCACAACAACACAAACAATGGAGTTCCCAACGATGCTGGTAACTATCAGTATGGACGTTATTGTTGTTATGGCAACTTTCACTGTTTCTTCCATGGTTCCGATCAGTTAGTCACACTGATAACGAAACAAAATAGAGCAGAGTATAGAGATAAACAGATAATCATACTTTCAATTTGTTAGTTTTGAAACGCCATATTTTCTTTTTTCAATTATGTGTTCTCTCTCTGCACTACTACTACTACTACTACTACTACTACTACTACTACTACTACTAATACTACTACTACTACTCACTAATCAGTCATATCTACATTTCTACGAGCTAAAAAACATCGATATTGATCATGATTGTCTTGGGTGGAGAAGTAAAATACGGAAAAGAATATACAACACATTTAATAATCTGAAACGGCCATTACGGGAGTACATGGATAAATCCTTTGGGCAAGTGCATCATGGGAATATATCATGTATGCCTTGCGGGCACTATACACAAATTAAAATATGTATCAACAATCTCAACTGAAATATGTTCTTTGAACTGTCATTAAAAGTTGTTTAATCATTCTATCGGCGGATTTCGATTTGTACATCATCTCACACCACGTTACCCCCAGTTATTGTTGAAGATTGATTTGCACCCGAAATATAATATTGTACTCGTTGCAGGAATAAATGAGTTAAAATATCTTTTTGTGCTATATTACCTCTCTGTTTTAGTAATAAATACTAAAGAAGATATTCACCTCAGTGTCTGTGAAAGTGTGGATATTTAACTCGCCTCTTCGCGCACGGCTCGGTTAAATAAAAAAAGAAAGGAAAAGAAAAATAGAGTGGGGCAAAACTTGCCGGAAAAAAGGCATCGAACTTACATTAACCGCGATGCCTTGATTGCCTTATTTGCAGAGGTTAACCAAGTTAGCGTACTGGATAACATTAATTGAGCACCAGTAGTTCAAAGCGAGGGTCTATCCGTTGGCTAAATCACGAATCATGAATCACTTACTTTTCATAGAAAAAGTATCAGTTGGATAATGATCTATTCTATGGATACTGAGCTACCTTTCAAAAAACTGAGAACAGTTGGCAAACATTCTGAAATCATCCCGCCGTAACCGTAAACGGTTATAGGCTCTAGTACATATTGTAGTCGTTCAAAAGCTCTTCCTTCCCCTCCTTTCTAGAGGTATCGAGATCAGTTCCTTCCGGTATATTTCCAAGTAAAGAAAATAAAACACTTACCGACGCAAAGAGTTGCGCTTTACCGACTTTAGCGGAGCAGAACTGTCTGCGTGTTGCACTCAGTTGAAATTAGCATTAATTGAATCGTGTGTCTGACGTACGACGGCCGTGTCAAATTGAATTTGAACCCTACGAAACAATAATGTTGTCCAAGAGAGGATTCTATTGTGCTGTCATGATGTGTATGAAAATTGCTCCAGAAGAACGAAGTTCGCTAGCAGCTTTCTTTGTGGAATTAGCTAAACTGTTTGCTTAAACGTAGTTTACATTTTATTTTCTTATTTCTCCACTCTCAAAAGTCGTAGGGCTGGCTAAGGCTGTGTTTGTAATGCACCTGTCACTGTAAACCCCCACCCACCCCGGAAAACATGGGCCATTTATCCACAAAGCAAAACCAAACAAGGATAATGCCCTACATACAGGGGACATATTTTTTGGTCTAATCCTTACCAAAATGAGGATAATCCCCCACATAAAGGGGGCAAAAAAACTCCATGTCTAAACCCGTAGTATTACTTTCAGAAGTGTGATTGACATTTATTTTTGAATACGTCAACGTTTCGTCAACACATTTTCACTTTGAACAAGTGCCAAATTTTCTAGCTTCATTCAGGACACATCACCATAAAAGGAGACAAAGCAGTCCATTATGTCTTCAACGTTTCCAGCAGGAAATGCACACTACAAATGACTTCATGACTCTACAGATTTCATTAATTTCATTGAACAGACGAAGATAGGAAAACAAACTTTCCTTGTCATGATTGATGGACGTGACAAGTCTATATATATATGGGTTATATGGACCAAGCGTGAGGTCAAAATGGCTGGATATTGGCCAAGTTCTTTCTTTGCGTGTTTATGGACCGAGACGAAGTCTCCGTCCATTAACATCGGACAAATTAATAATTCATCCCAAACCATGTCTATCTCCAACTGCTCATTAGCTGACCTGATTAGCAGACAGTCCGAGCTCACTTGCTCAGTACTTGCTACTTTCTATGATCATATACAGCATACAGGTTTCAGTTATATAGATGGTGTTCAAATTTCCCCGAGAAAATTAATTCTGTTAGGAGACAAAAAGGAAACCAAATACAACTTAAATTAGATCATAGTACACCGCCTGGAACTGCTCGCAAACAGCTTGAAGTTCCTGCTAAGGATCTTCTGTCGCTTGATTTAGACTGTAAATCTGACAGAATATAAAATGTTTAATGCTATTGTAAATTACAATGAATACGTTTCCATGATTTCAAATTGGACATACGGCTGAAGCTCATACAAAGCCTAGAAAACTCAGTAAAGGCATCTGGGGCCAATAATTGCGATCCATTATTATCACCAGAAAGGGGGCATGAAACCCAAAAGAAAGGTTTGCAATGTTACCCGTTTGTGTCTGAGAGTTCAGGGATGTAACAATTTGAGCCCTTTCAAATTAATGCAAATCCACTTGTTTGGTGTTTGGTTATTACTTGGAATAACTTCGCGTAAATTATTTCGCCATCAACGAAATTAGTCTAAGAGATAACTTAGTTTGCAAGTTTTCTCGATCTTTCTTCATCGAAATTACTCCACTTATGTCCATATATCAGAAATGCACACAATAACAAAATTGCCAAACGAACAAAATATCGCCGACAATTTGACAATTTTGACAATTTTGGCAAATATGGCGATTCACCTTTATCACTCGGCGGCCATTTTGGAGTCCGTGGGGAATAAAGACTTTGTCTTTGCATTGTCTTTGCCCGTCCAGCCTCACACTGAATGAGAGGTTCGACGGGCAAAATCTTTGGTTTGGACATTGAATGATATGGGTCTATTGTGGAGAAATTTTGTCAAATTGCCAAATGTATGTAAATTAGTTCAATACCGGGTGGCCGGGCCATGTTGGCGAATCTGGCGAATATGGCGATTTTGGCGAATTCTTGCAGTCAAATTGCCAAATGTATGTAAACTCCATAAATGGTGGCCAGCCATGTTGGCGACTCTGGCGAATATGGCGATTTTTGCGAATTCTTGTCAAATTGCCAACTGTATGTAAATTACTTCCATACATAGTTGCCAGCCATGTTGGCGAATCTGGCGAATATGGCGATTTCGGCGAATATGGCGATTACTTCCACAAATGAATTCCATAAATGGTGGCCAGCCATGTTGGCAAATCTGGCGAATCTGGCGAATCTGGCGATTTCGGCGATTTCGGCGAATATGGCGATTACTTCCACAAATGAATTCCATAAATGGTGGCCAGCCATGTTGACGAATATGGTGAATATGGCGATTTCCGCGAATTCTTGTCAAATCGCCAACTGTATTTTATACGTGATGGCCAGTCATGTTTGCGAATCTGGCGATTTTGGGGAATATGGCAAATGTGGCGAATTCTTGTCAAGAGGTCTATTCCTCAAAGCTAAGCAACAACATACTACTTGTTTTTAAAGCAATAAGGAACTACTAACCACTAGTTTTCCTACAGCAAGGAGAACTTATAATTAGTTGTAGAACTAAGGACATGATAGATACCTGATTGATTGGTTGAATTTCAAGAGTGGATCGTGTTCCAAAATAAAATGCGCTTTTCCAAAATTGAATTTTTCGTGTTCAAACACCTTCGTAACACCAAGGAAAGTTAAAATTCAGACAAGCAATACAAGTATCTTACTGCAGACATACGTTTATTGGAGGAATATAATGCTAGTAGATTTAAAATTCATTTCCAAACGTATATCACAATATCAAGAATTTCCAACGAGCACTATTTTTCACAGTTCTGCAGCTCTTACATGCGTGCTCTTTCGTAATAGATTTAGTTTTGAAGGTGTTTATTTAAAAAACGGATGCCCAAATTCTGCCCACTCAACAGCACAATCAAGAAAATAAAGAATTAATAAAGGTAGTACGCAGAAAAATACGCAAGAATTCAACATCTCTTCTAGACACGTCGAAAGGAAACTGGCAAGGTTCTAAGATACAATTATTATCTGTCATATTAGATTCATTCTTATAAGACTCCGAAGGCAGAGGCTTATGTGACCAGGCCAGATCGGACCACTGTTAATTTCAAGTAGCTATATGAACAAAAAAAAACGTATGCGACAGAATCTTACTGATTTGTTAGGAAAAACATGAATAAAATATTCAGTGGCACTCATGAATTTCAACCGTTCATTGCGGAAGAAATTTCATTTAATATAGTGCGTCGGTTGTCCACTGATGTGCTTAAAAGTAAAGCTCTCCTTCCATTGTTTAAAGCAGCCAAGAATGCATTCCCTGCCGAGAAACCAAGAAGAGAGAACATCCACGAGTTTTATTTAAATAAAATCTCAAAGGACGTGTTAATTTTACAGTTTATAAAACTGTTGGCTGCCAAACATTTCGCGAGGGAATTAATGCAGTTTCTAGTGCCCGACAGTGCAGTGAACTGAATTATTGTGGAAAATATTGAATATTCTCGCCAAATAACAACTCGTATGTAACATTTTTCGTTGCCATGGTTCACCTTGAGGTTGTAAGCTTACCACATCTAACACTCCTCCCCCCTCCACACCATTTTTTTGTACTGGCTCAAACACAGCTGTTCAGCGACCAATGAAAACATTTACATTACTCTATCGGTTATCGAAAAGCCATTTTGGTCACATTTAGTTCTGGAAAAGTTGCCGGGTAAGAAGGTCCCCGTTTCTAGTTCTCCCAGACGAGTTTACCCGGTTAGGCGAGCCAAACTGTGCATGATTGGACAGCTAGAGTAGGGGGTAACCCGTGTACCTGGGACAACTTTTTTCCGTGTAAACGTAGCTGTCACGGCACCTAATTAACTAATTATTCAGGATATCTTACAAAGGACAGGACGTTGTGTCTGTAAATACTGAACACGCAACTAATAAGGAATTGAGGGTCCTGCGTTGTTCATTGCGTTCGATGCGTCGAATTCTTGGACCTAAGGACCATACCGGTGATTTTCAGGGTAGAGGTATACGTATTAAAGGTGAGGATACATATGTTTCATGGTAACACTTGTGTTGATTTACCTCAAGGGGGGTTTCATTAATAATTGTGTATTTCTCTTATGTAGAGTGGGAGACTTTTCAGGAACCTCTACTAGCAAACACCCTAATACTGAAGAGGCGCCTATTTTTTCCGTCGTCTATTCAATGGATACAATTAATATGCATTAATGGTTGGGTGTTTGTAAATACCAATGTGGCCATAAAGGCATTTCTCTTGAAAGGGTTAGCCTGATGCGCAATACTATCGAGTATATAGCTTTCCGTTTTACCGAACTGAATATGGCGAAGCTAATACACAAAATACGGCGACACATACCAACTTCAGCAGCTTCATGTCCGACTTCGATAACCACGTCATGTTCCTTTGAAAACATTTTTACCAGTTCCTCGTATAACGCTACAGGGTACTGTTCTCCAATTTTTGTGTTGGTTGCTTCCAAGAGGTTTGTTGGTGGCTGCAGGTAGTTAACATGTCTGCTTCCCACGATTCTGGAGATGGCCCAGTGGCCAACAACGAAGGCGGAAACAACTTCTTGCTTCGTAATACCTGGAATTTTAAGTTTAAAATATCAATCAAAATTATTTCTGAGAAGTCACTCACCAATTCAAGGTGCATGTATTCCCAAAACATGACAACAGACTACTGCATCTACTTCCAAAACGCGGAACGTCCTCGCATAATTTAGACAAAATTCATGTTATTCCTGAAATCTAGAATGTCATAGCTTAGTATATAGTCATATGCATGAAGTTTTGTGTAGATAGCCATTCAGTTTTTGAAATTCATTTACTTAGTTTGGACCTCCCACCGCCCCCTTCAACTTCTCTCTTGGACGTTTATGCATATTGAACTTCGCGAAAACATTATTCCAAAGCACTTTTAGCGTTTGTAACAACATTGTGGAGCCAAGTTGCAAAAATTCCAATTTTAGATTTAAAATTTACAACCTTAGGGACAAAAAGGAACACAAACTATCATTATTCTAAATGAACTTTAACGTATCTCAGTCTGTTGACAGCTAGTTGAAACCTATTTGAAACCTATTTGCTCTGGTGAATCTCTGCATTGTAATTTCTCTTGCTAACGACAATGGTATTCATACCTTGCTCATTACTGGTAGCCTTCTTGCGATGGATGTACCCGGGCTGGACAAGAGTTGCTTCCTTTGTTGTAAATATTTCTTTTACTGAATGTGCCGGATTGACTGGGCATAAGATGATACAGTTGAACGAACTTAGCAGCAAAAAGTTAAGCCGCCTAACTAGGTCAATAACTTCATTACATTGCTGCCTCTCATTAGAAATTTGGTTCTGAAAGATAATGATCAGAAAAGGCAATGGTTATCTCCACTCAGCGTATGCTGTTATTTCCACAAAGGTTTCGAATTGTGTGCTTAATTTTCTGCTTTCTTTTTGTTGGTCTTAAAACCTTTTTAAGACGACCAACATGCACACGTCATGGCAATCCACCTGAGTGATGCCAGCTGCAGGTTGTACTTGTCTTATGATAATCATATCAAGGCTTCACTTCATCATCTAAAGACTACTAGCAATTTTCTAAAATCGTCCTCTGTTAGATGTAAACTGTTTACGGAGATAGTATTAAACGTTCTCATTTGCCCAGAATAGTTGTCAACTGAATTTTCATAAGGGCTTGCACTCACCATGAAATCAAAACCCACGAGTCCGAATGTAAGGAACGCACCACCAAAACTGGACTGGGAAAGCTCCTTCTGTAGATCAAAATGATTCAGCGATCTCCTGAATATGACATACCCTTTAGTGTTGCCATCCGTACTTGTAAATTCGTCTGCATCTGCAACACCAGGTTCCTCTATTTCTTGGTTCTCCCTATCTTTAAGCCTCCGTAAAAACACTTGAAAGTCATGGCATAGCTCGAAGTTGCCTTACATTGTAGAATTCGTCATAAATGTAAACATTGAAGTTTTCATGAGTAAGGGGTGCCCACAACACCTTTTAGTTATATTATTATACACTGCCTTTTAGAACTGGAATGGCCAGCTCCAACAAAGATAATTAATTGAATTGACAATAAACCAATTTAAAATTCAAGGGCAACTGTATTTTTAAAGGCATTTGCTCGACAAGAAGTAGGAAACCCTGACTGAGATATTAGTTTTCAGTGCAGTCGATTTTAATCGATGGTCCCTTTTTGTTAGGAATCGCTCAATATTTAGTGGGGTAGAGCTGGAGCAAACAGGAAAATACTATGCGCAAGATTTCCTGACCCAACCTCGCCCATAAGTCAGTTGCTCGCCCTTTTTTCCAGCATAAAAATTAATGATCCTTACCCTATTTGCAATAGTCCATCTCCTCCTATAAATAATGACCATTCCTTAAGCACCAAAAATGTTTTATATATATGGTTCAAGCATTGTGCTGCGGTTTGTGTGCATTTAAATTCAACTAGAATTCTTTCACTTTTAATTTTTACTTACCGTAAATCTGACCAGTTTTTCAGAGTCTACTGCACTGCCAAACCTCTGAGTTGCTTGGTCCCAGTTATCAATATCCAAAAAGGACATTACAGCTAATTGTACAGTATGCAAGGACTTATTTTTGGCCGCTTCGGTCTGCAATTCTTTAAGGACTTCGCCTGAAACTAACTGTGGGATAAAAACACGCACGGGTATTGAGTTAGCGCTTGCGAGAACTACAGAAGATGTCCTGGCTCATGCTTGCGCCAGTAAATTAACGTGATATTGTCACGCTATCTTTAGTAACACACTGTAAATGTTTCGCTTGATGGCAGTTGCGAAGTACTGACAAAATTGTTTCCTTTGACCCAGTATTTTGATGCATGCGCAAACTATTTATATCCGAATTCGGTGAAGGATAACCATGACAGCCGCCTCTCTGAGGCAGACAATTGGGCAGGCAAGTAAAAATATATATATTAATATGTGATCGACGAATGAGATTTACATCTTATCTAAACAGTTGACTCTATTTGAAAGTATATTTTAACCCCAACTAAAATCTCCTCTTACTGAATGTTTAATGCGGGCGAGTCGTTATGGTTTTTCATGGCACCCATTATTGTCCTACTATGACTACGCATTTGTCTTTCGTCTGATATTTCCCTTCAAGGCCCTCTTCGTATGAGGAGTTTTTCCCTCTCAAGTTTCCTTCGATGGTTAAAGTAAAGTCAAAAGAGATTTGAGGTTGCTTAAACAAAGAAAATCGAGAAATCATTTCCAGGCTTGTTCGTAAGATTTCACACCCGAATGGTTTCATCACCACTTTCGGGAACCGGGCTGAAAGTCGCCATATGGACAGAAACCAATTTCATCCCGGTAACCGCGCCAACATGGTCAACCAGGATCATGTGAAATCGTATGCCCTGAATGAAATCATTGACACTTGCCTTATTCAAAAGATAAACTTTTGAGTTATCTGGAAGGCTAACAAGCGGCTTCATGTGCCACTTTTTAAGAGCCAGGGTGCCTTTAGCAATTTCACTTTGAGAACACTTCTGGTCTTTCAATTTTCCGCTTTTGTAGCGGTCATTGACTTTAACAAATGCCTCCCATGCAGACTTCGACATTTGCGCCATCGTGAAAATCTCACTCAAGCTTCTCTTCTGTGAAAAACAAAAGAAACAAGTCAAACGGCATCTTTTTCACATTTTATATAACCCTAAACCTTCTTCTGATGGAGCTATTACGTTTTCCTTTGTCGTCTGCAGTGTTGGGCTTTTGAAGTAATTCTCAAGCGTCCTGTAAGAGGTTTGCTTGCAGTGCTTTACAGTGATTTGATGTTTAAAAAATAACTGATATTTATATGGAAAACAGCTGCTAGATGCTGATGGCAGGCTTTGCCATCTAGCACAAACCGCTCTAAAATCACGCACCAAACATCAGTGGCTTCAAAATTGATATTCTTACTAACTTCATCGCGCTCTTTCCGTTTATGGTATCTATTTTGTACCCCGACTACCTTTTATGATTGATTTAGTTACGTGGCACGGACCTGCAAAGCCTCGCCTATTGTTTTGCCGAACCCCGTAAAAAATCCTGGTGATTAGTATAGGTAATCACATGAGGCCGAGTACTATTAAGGATTAATTGCACGAGTGTTTTGAAAATTTTCCAAAATTTCCAAAACACAAGTGCAATTAATCCTTAATAGTACGAGGACTCATGCGATTACTTGTTTATCAACAAAGGGCAAAATTAACCAATCAGGATCAAGTAATCAAGCCCTCTCTTGATTACCAAAAATGCCCTCGATTAAGAAAAAATACCCTCTGTCTCAGCCAATCAGCGCTCAGTAATTTTGTCCTTTATTGATAAGGACATAAATTACTCTAAAAGTTTTGCAAACTGAGTCAGGATTATTGTTCATAAACAGAAGGAGAAAATAATCGTGAATATCTCACATCTTTATACAGGATACGAGCACATGTGTCTCTCCAAGTCATGCTAGGCTGCGGAGGCTCGCAATTTTGCTCTTCGCTGTCATACAGCTGGGATCTACATCTTTCTACCTAAAAGTAGAGTCAACTCGGTGTTAGGAATCAAACGTGTTGCATTTCAGAAATGACCGGCTGAGTTAAAGGGGCTATGGCACGCAAAATGATGTAATTTCATGACACCCAAAATGCCCAAAGATTAAAATGAAACATTGCAATAACCACTTGAAACTGTTGAACAACACAAAAGAAATACAGCAAAAGGAAAGAGAATCATGGATGGACACAAATGGACAAGATTGAAACGGACTGCATTTGGGTAACCTTGAAAAAAGTCGGCCCGACATGTTTCAAGTTTATGGCAAATCGCTTGGATAAAGGTTATAGTTCAGAGTCACCTTCCACACTACCAGTTTCGAGTTTTAAATTCGCGATTCACTAAAGGTTTCCCCACAACACCGTAAAATAACGTGACATACCTCCTTTAACATAAATTAATATATCAAAAGTTTTAACCGTGCTCTTTTCTCATACGTAAGGTACGCAACGAAATGACGAGGACTGATAACAGAATTATTGAGAAAGACGAGCTGCAGTCCACATTAATTATAGCCTGGGATCACGTTATACATTAATGATAACGATAATACTGATAACCTCCTCTCTGTATGTAACGTTGTGGCAATACGAGGTGGAATTTTGATGCATGGCACCAAGGTGGATTGCCTGGTCGTCCGTGAGGCCACAATAAATGCGAGACATAAAACAAGCTTACAACTTCCACCCTACAATCAAATTCACGGCTGAAATCTCAGAGATAAAAATAACATTTCTCGACACAATCATATCTAAAGGAGAAAGATTCAGAAACGAATCGATCCTTGACATTCGAACACATTACAAGCCGACTGAAACCTTTCAGTACACACATTTTACCTCGAGCCACCCACCAGGCGTGAAAAAAGGTTTTATTAAAGGTGAAGCCCTTAGACTCCTTAGAACAAACTCTTCTGAAACAGCCTTTAATGACAGTATCACCAATTTTAAATCGCGCCCCATTGCGCGCGGCTATCCTCACAAGATGATACAAACAACGTTATCAGAAGTCAGCTTCGCCGGAAGACAGTCGGCACTCCAACAAAAAGCAAAAGCACGGAAACAAATCTTGCCATTTGTCACAACATACCACCCATCGGTGGGTAACCTTAAAAATATACTCATGCTAAACTGGGACTTAATACAAAATCAGCCTTTGCTGAACACTATCTTCAAGAATCCGCCCATCCTATCGTACAGAAGAGGTAAATCTCTTTCAGACAGGCTAGTTAAAGCTAAGTTATGAAGGCTACATTCAATTACAACTTAATCATGCAGGGAGTCCGTATAGGCCTGTCACTAATTCAGCCACTGAAGGCTACATTCATCTACAGTTAAATCACACAGGGAGTCCGTGCAGGCCTGTCACTAATCTTTATCCACCTGGTAACAAAATGTAAGGAAAGAGGGACAGTGTAGTACCCTGCATATTTTATAAAGCAAAAGCTGACACTTTCCCTGCATTTTTTTATACACTGGAACAGATTAAAATGAACTTTCTTCCAGTTGGCCATACTCATGAAGACATCGACGGCTTCTTTGGGATATATTCACAACACCTGGATCAAAATGATGTTTACTCTGCAGATGGTAAATATAATGACCAGATCTCTATGTGATTTATGAGTTTATGTTCCTATAAGAAATATGTATTTATTGCATTTTGGATATCTCATACATTCCTTTAATAATAATACTGGTTGGCCTGGTTGCACAGTAGCAAATTTACATGTATTTGTTTTGTTAAAAAAAGATGAATAAAAGGGTAATTCTAAAGCTTGGACAAGTGCAAATATTCCATGACACTGATACCAATGTTTGTCAAACTCCAAACTTAAAAGGGGTTGGTGTCTTGCCTACTTGCAAGCCAATTTTCTTATGTCATAATATGTCATCATCTATTTTCTTTGTTTAACTCATGCAAGATAATTTGATCACAGGCAATTACTGAGGTTTATTAATGACTGACGATAACCACAAAGCTATTTTGCCATATTCTAGTGCAACCTAAACTGCTGAACAAGCATTTAGCATAGCAAACGTTTTCTGGAAATAGGTTATAGTCAATACTGGCAACAATAATATTTTTTTTGCAGCCTGGTGCGACTAATTATAAAAGCTATTTCCCTGTTACATTTCATGACAATACAGGAGTACCCAACGGATCCGCTCCTCAAAATATCCACTCCTCAGGCTAAGAATTTGCTGGCTGGTTACTAAATAATGGATGAGAAACTCTAGCTGGGAATTGTGCCGAAACGTTTTTCTTGCTGTGGTCGACCCTTTGAATACCGAAGCTGGCTAGAAAAAAAAAATTCACTTCCCTTCTGGCTTCCTGCGGCTTTTGAAATTGTGCTCTGGTTAATTTTGGCTGGAGAAGTAAAATGACAGCTAGTCAGGAAAGTTCAAAGAACATAGCGCTGGCTGTGAGTGATAATTAAGGTGCAGCGCAGGCTAGTGCAAAGTCGAGGGCGTGTATAAAATTGTCACTAAATTGATAGAAATTTGAAAGTGAAAAAAGGCGTGTACAAAATGTTAACTGAATGCGTCAGTCATTAAAACGCTGTCAGCAAACAATACAATTTCTGTTTTAAACATCCCTGTCTTTTGTTATGGTGTCAATGTTGGGATTTAGACAGACAACTCATTTTATTTATTGCGCGCGGATATTCCATCTCAGAAGTGGCGGTTATCGTCGCGGTCGTTGTTTTGTGCCTCTAGTTTGGGTGATGCAACTAAATTTTTACGGGTTTTGGACAATTTCTGCTACATCCAAACTCTGCTGATTTCTAGGTAAGTAATCTTTTCATCTATGTCCTTGCTTTTATCTGAATGTCTTTTTGCATGTTTGATGAGTTTCTTTATGGACCGTCTCAACTGTCTTTTGTATTTTGTGAACCATTTTTAGTGCATCCTTCAGTCAGCAGCGGGCAGGGTCACTGTTCCAGTAGCCTGGTTAAGAGATCATCATAAAAGTATGTCCAGCCGGTAAGAACGTCTTTTGATTTTATCATGTTGATCATGTTGATCTCGACAATGGCATGCACCTTCATTAAACCATGACTGTTCAGAAACACTTTTGTTTGACTGTAGCAAATAAGGTCTTTTCCTTTCAGTCATTTCGTTTCGACAAAATGCCAGCAGCAAATAGCATGGTAAATGGAGTAATATGTGTAGTTCCATATTCGCGAAAATATAGCCCTCGCGTTCGTGTATTGATTTCCAATTTTCAAGAACATTTTGTTTACCAATTAAAATAAATATCGGTAAGGACACGTAAAAAAGCAATGCTCAAACTAAAAATGCTCTTACATCAGAAGGCAAATCCTGCCAACCAGGAACAAAACCACAGAAAATAAATATGCCTGTCATGACCTCTCACTGCGAAAAAAAAGCGGCATTAAATCCCATTTACTCTGTTTACCACAGAACCATCTACTTTCCTCTTCCCGACGTATCTGGGAAGATCGAAAGAGACTCTGCCCGCAGGGTATGACGTCCATGACAATTATTACACATTTTTTACATTTTATCGCAAAAAATATTAAATTTTATTCGGCAGACAAATATGTCAATTGCACCTAAGCACGAACGAAATGAAATTGTCCAGAGCTTGTAAATGTAAAGGTAGCAAAGACAGATGGATAACACTATCAAGTTAAAACCTCGACCATCGACAAAGGGTTTTGTCTCCAGACAAAGCATTTTTAGGCCTTTAAATATTCTCGAAGGAATCCTTGAGGCTTGGTCAAGAAAATCGTTCACATCAGAAATTGCCCTTCCTGTTAACAGTTTTTTTGTTGCAAAACAAAATTTTGTGTAGTGCGAGCAGAGTCAGTGACTCCAATTTTCATTAAAAAATATTAAATTTATGCCTTAAAACTGAAAAGTGTTACTAGACACTTACATTTCAAACACAGCTCATTAATAATGAGAAATTAATCTGTTATCATAGAATTCTTATTTTGCAGTACGGAATCCTTGCTCGTTTCCTGTTTGAAGAGCTCCATCCAACACGGTTACCTTTACCTTGCAGAAGCTAGAGGGTTTTTTGTATTTTTGGACATTAACAGTATTATCTATTTGGTAATGACAGTTTTCTTAATTTTACAACTGTTTGTGAAACGCCCTATTCAAATACTCTACCGGGGTCTCAAGGTTGGAGTGGAAAAAACACTTTTGCTGAAATTGACTTTACAGGTTTAGCAAAGCTTTTGCGGTGATTGCCAGTTATGGCTTTTGCTGTGAACAGTTGTCTTTTATCCTGTAAAGATTTCGCAGCAATTGCTTCCCGGTTATGTAAGATGTGTTGAATTGGGAATTAAAACAGGACTTTTGCTGAAATTGTCTTTACAAGTTTAGCAAAGCTTTTGCGGTGATTGCCAGTTATGGCATTTGCTGTGAGCAGTTGTCTTTTATCCTGTAAAGGTTTCGCAGCGATTGCTTCCCGGTTATGCAAGATTTTACGTGGTGGGGTTGGACTTAAAAAAGGACTTTTGCTGAAGTTGTCTTTACAGGTTTAGCAATGTTTTTGCGGTGATTGCCAGTTATGGCTTTTGCTGTGAACATTTGTCTTTTATCCTGTAAAGCTTTCGCAGCGATTGCTTCCCGGTTATGTAAGATATTACGTGGTGGAGTTGGACTTAAAAAAGGACTTTTGCTGAAATTGTCTTTACAGGTTTAGCAAAGCTTTTGCGGTGATTGCCAGTTATGGCTTTTGCTGTGAACAGTTGTCTTTTATCCCGCAAAGCTTTCGCAGCAATTGTTTCCCGGTTATGTAAGATTTAAGTGTGGAGTTGGACTAAAAAAACGACTTTTGCTGAAATTGTCTTTACAGGTTTAGCAAAGCATTTGCGGTGATTGCCAGTTATGGCTTTTGCTGTGAACAGTTGTCTTTTATCCTGTAAAGCTTTCGCAGCGATTGCTTCCCGGTTATGTAAAATTTAAGTGGTGGAGTTGGCCTTAAAAAAGGACTTTTGCTGAAATTGTCTTTACAGGTTTAGCAAAGCTTTTGCGGTGATTGCCAGTTATGGCTTTTGCTGTGAACAGTTGTCTTTTGTCCTGTAAAGCTTTCGCAGCGATTGCTTCCCGGTTATGTAAAATTTAAGTGGTGGAGTTGGCCTTAAAAAAGGACTTTTGCTGAAATTGTCTTTACAGGTTTAGCAAAGCTTTTGCGGTGATTGCCAGTTATGGCTTTTGCTGTTAACAGTTGTCTTTTATCCTGTAAAGCTTTTGCAGCGATTGCAATGCTTCCCGGTTATGCAAGATTTTACGTGGTGGAGTTGGACTTAAAAAAGGACTTTTGCTGAAATTGTCTTAACACGTTTAGCAAAGCTTTTGCGGTGATTGCCAGTTATGGCTTTTGCTGAACAGTTGTCTTTTATCCTGTAAAGCTTTCGCAGCAATTGCTTCCCGATTACGTAAGATTTAACGTGGTGGAGTTGGACTTAAAATAGGATTATTGCTGAAATTGTCTTTACAGGTTTAGCAAAGCTTTTACGGTGATTGCCAGTTATGGCTTTTGCTGAGAGCAGTTGTCTTTTATCCTGTAAAGCTTTCGCAGCGATTGCTTCCCGGTTATGTTAGATTTAAGTGTGGAGTTGGACTAAAAAAACGACTTTTGCTGAAATTGTCTTTACAGGTTTAGCAAAGCTTTTGCGGTGATTGCAAGTTATGGCTTTTGCTGTGAACAGTTGTCTTTTATCCTGTAAAGTTTTCGCAGCGATTGCTTCCCGGTTATGTAAGATATTACGTGGTGGAGTTGGACTTAAAAAAGGACTTTTGCTGAAATTGTCTTTACAGGTTTAGCAAAGCTTTTGCGGTGATTGCCAGTTATGGTTTTTGCTGTGAACAGTTGTCTTTTATCCTGTAAAGCTTTCGCAGCAATTGTTTCCCGGTTATGTAAGATTTAAGTGGTGGAGTTGGCCTTAAAAAAGGACTTTTGCTGAAATTGTCTTTACAGGTTTAGCAAAGCTTTTGCGGTGATTGCAAGTTATGGCTTTTGCTGTGAACAGTTGTCTTTTGTCCTGTAAAGCTTTCGCAGCAATTGTTTCCCGGTTATGTAAGATTTAAGTGGTGGAGTTGGCCTTAAAAAAGGACTTTTGCTGAAATTGTCTTTACAGGTTTAGCAAAGCTTTTGCGGTGATTGCCAGTTATCGCTTTTGCGGTGAACAGTTGTCTTTTATCCTGTAAAGCTTTCGCAGCAATTGTTTCCTGGTTATGTAAGATTTAAGTGTGGAGTTGGACTAAAAAAACGACTTTTGCTGAAATTGTCTTTACAGGTTTAGCAAAGCTTTTGCGGTGATTGCCAGTTATGGCTTTTGCTGTTAACAGTTGTCTTTTATCCTGTAAAGCTTTCGCAGCGATTGCTTCCCGGTTATGTAAGATTTTACGTGGTGGAGTTGGACTAAAAAAAGGACTTTTGCTGAAATTGTCTTTACAGGTTTATCAAAGCTTTTGTGGTGATTGCCAGTTATGGCTTTTGCTGTGAACAGTTGTCTTTTATCCTGTAAAGCTTTTGCAGCGACTGCCCTTTGGTCATGTAAGATTTAAGTGTGGGTTGGACATAAAAAAGGAGTTTTTGTCCTTACAGGTTTAGCAAAGCTTTTGCGGTGATTGCTGTGAACAGTTCTCTTTTATCTTTTGAAGCCTTTGCAGCGATTGTGACTTTTGAGCGATTACGACCTAGAGTTTGGCTGCTTAGATAGTAAATCCAAGTTGGCGAGTAATAATCAGCAGTTATAATAATGTAGTAGTCTACGGTTGTATTTTTAGATATGAAAAGCCATAACAAAGGCTACATGGATCCTCATCTGAATATGAAGAGGAGTCGGCATGCAGAAAAGGAAAGTGACAGGTATCCCGGCGATTGACCGTAAAGTTCTTTTTTCTATAGGGGGTGCTTTCCCGGGAAATGATATCTACAGCACACCATAAATATTTTTCATCGTCAAGGATTTGTAGACCATGATCATGACTTCCCGGCATTTGCTTTCTGCTGCACCGCATAACTATTCTTCATCATTATCTGTAGACTGTGCTTTCCTAACATGTGATATCTTCAGCACCGCATGCATAATTGTTTTCTGGTCGCTAGGAAAGACTCCGCTTTCTCGCAATTAGGTTCCGTCTGCATCGCAGAACTGTTATTCACCGTCGAGGATAGACTGTTCCCTCTTGTCATTTCATTTGGTCAGCCTTGCAAAACTGTTCATTATCGTCAATGATAGCCTTCCGGGCATTTGATTTTTTCTGCACCGCGTAATTGGTTTTCGTCATTGAGTAAAGACTGTACCTTTTCCCTATTTGATTTCTTCTGCACCGAATATTGGTTTTGTTTAGCACTCAAGTGTAAACTGTGATTTCCCACGATTTCATTTCTTATGCACCGCATAATTCTTCATCTTCAAGGAAAGACTGTGACATCTGTGACATTCTTGGCATTTGAGTCCGTAAGCACCGCATAGTTGTTCTTAGTTCATCATGAACGATAGCCTGTGTCTTTCTGGCATTTGTTTCCATCTGCATCACTTATGGTTCTTCATCATGAAGGATAGACGTTCCGTGCTTTTTCGGTATATGATTTCCTATACACCAAATTTTATTTATATATTATAATTAATAGACTTTGCGTTCTTGGCGTGGAGTTTCTACAGCTACTGGGAGGGTGTGTCTTCGAGGTATCTGATTGGCGCTGGATAGACAATGCTTTTGTTCTATTTCATTTCTGTATCGGCTTAAATAATATCATTGTTTTGGATACTGGAATGCGCCTTGCGGTCACTTGAATTTGTCTGTACTGGATAGTGAGTTGTGCACAATGTTCATCGAAATTTTCGTTGCTTTCTAGTGATAGCAGAACGCGTAATTTTAGATAAAGTTCAGAATTATGAGCTTTTGGAGGGGAGGTGGGGCAGAAGAAGAGTAAGTACGCGTTAAACGTTTGGCGAATGTGCTCTCCAGACATTCTCTTGATGAATCCAATCTCGTTACCAGTGTTTGAAACCCTGGAAACGTGGTTGTTTGTGGGTCCTGGTGTCAGTCTTAAGTTTGCGTTCAAATCAAGTAAACCAACTCTAAATTTATTTTTTCCGATCTCACAACTTTGCTCTCATTTGGATTGAAGAAAAGACGATTTATATTTTCCACAGACCAGTAAGAGAGTAGAAATGTTATTTTTATCCCGCGTTAATGTACACCGAAGTCATAAGCAAAGAAAATGGCTCAAACACCACCAAGGTTTCGTTGAGTTATTTTTTTTTGTATCACCTGGATAAAATGGCTCATTTTATTTTCCTGGCTGGCTAAATGTTGATTATTTTTTTGGCTGGCAAAAAAAGGGGAGAAAGAGACATTACTGGCTGGGGAAATGCCTTTTTGGTAAATATCCTGGCTGGGAAAAGCTCTTACAGTAAAGATCCTGGCTGGAAATTGTATTTTAAATTCTAGCTCTAGCTGGCTTTGGGGAGCGGATATAATTTTGCCACAGAAGTTAATAATCAACCAAAAAACAATTAGTGACTGTTGAAATATTACTGGAGGCGATATCCAATCACTTTATAAATTTTTCTCGTTGGGTACTCCTGACAAGAAGGTCAATAGGACCAAATTCATTCTTGGGGCAAGGCACAGAATTTTTGCGCCCATGATTAGCTTCAGTAAAAAAGGAGGTAAATAGGACTAAATTCAATCTTGGGGAAAGGCGCAGAATTTTTGTGCCCATGATTATTTTCTGTAAAAAAGGAGGTAAATAGGGCTAAATTCATTCTTGGGGAAAGGCGCAGAATTTTTGCCACTGCCATTAGTTTCATAACCAAAGGAGGTCAATAGTACCAAATTTGTTCTTGGGATAAGTTGCTGAGTTTTTGCTCCGAAACGTTTTGCATAGCTACCACATTCGTGTAACACTGCACCCTTTGATGTGTCGGTGAAATAAACTCGTTTTTAACCAACAAAGCATACTTGTTGTTGAGTTTACAAGGTTTGACACAGCATACATTTAAGATCCGAGGCAGTCTTAAGGTATTCGTGGAAAAAAACCAATTTTGGAAAAACGCATTTTATTTTGGAACACGTTGTGGATGAAATACCCATTGAGGCCAATTCTGCAAATATTAGCCTGGGGGCAAGTCAGCCATATTTATTTAATGAAATGTAACGCATTGCTTCCATTTTTACCCTATAAGACTTTATTTATGCAATGTCTATGCTGGC
>NC_090871.1:19783206-19803206 GCF_036669935.1 Montipora foliosa
TCCCCAACTGTACAACGAGGGCGACTTCATGTCACCGTGGTAGTTTCAAGCATTATCGCTGATTACATTTGGACAAAAACTTGGGCCGTTCGGCTGCCTCAGTTGCCGATTTAACGATAGAGAACGATAAAGGAACTCTACACGATTTTAGCAAGTATTTGGTTAAGCCGAAAAGGCGACTACACAAATGATTCCTCGATCTCTTGGGTGACTCCCGCAATACTCCGATACACTTGAAAACAAAAGATGCCAGTTTTCAAATTGTTGAATTATTAAAATACATATCTATAATCACAAATACTCGATAAGCCTTGAAATAAACTGTTGTAGGTATTAGAATATCTGTCTAGTATTCAAGTGTGATGTAGTAGTTGTAATGTCTGTATTTCATTAAGATAAATTAAAAAAGGTAATTCCGCTTCTCTTTACCGAAATTTGGCAGCAGTTGTGGTCGACGAGTCTCACACGGTGGAGATGCGGTCAGGGAAAACGGATTTCTCTATTAGGATTCCCGTCGTTTCAAGTTTGTGTGCTAAATTTTTTGCCTGACGAACGAAACGCATTTTCCGTGGAAGGGACTTCGACGAATTACCCTACAGAATATTCGGCTACGCTTTACAGCATCAGCAGTAGTTGTTAGGATTTTCTGGCGAAGGCTTCCTTCCTTTACAGTTTTTTTTGGAGTTTCTGCCTAAATTAGAAATACACAACCCGTGGCTTACTGTTTTTTTCAATGTTTACTTCTGGTGCGAGCTGATTGGCCAATTTTTGACAGCTCTCTCAGCGTGACATCAGGAGGCGGCATTCAAAATTCAGAGGGATGCGTGCAGGCTCTCCTTCTCTCCCACCGCAGAGAGAGAGCCTGCTCGCAGGCTATGATCGCCGACTGGATCCTCAGACTACTTTTACCTCTTCTCCGACACTTGCTACACAGGCTAGCGAGATTCTAACGCCAGCTTTGGTTACACTTTTTTTTATCCACAGTTTGATGTGCCGTTCATTTGAGAGACTTCGTGTGATCAGAGAATACCGCTCTCCACGGACCATTCGGTCGTTCACCAAGGTGTTTATTTTCATCATGCCTATTGTCTTATCGCCGTATTATGTACATATGGGCATAAACTCCGGAAATACGTGGAGTCCTTATTACATTGCTATACTCTCGACATTTATATTTGGTTCGCTGCAAGGTGTCCAGGACATTTTGGATGATCCTTTTGATGGAATTAGCGAAGATGATATTAATCTTGGACAGGTGAGAAGTTATAGTTTTCAATCCCCGTTGAGAAGCTTAATTAGTACCCTGTCCCCGTAAGAAAAAATGTGGAGAGCCTGGGCATCTGTGATTAACAATGCTCCCTACTCTATCTTTTCCGGGAGGGACGGGAGGCTGCGGACACACATTTTCACGATTTTTGTTTGCGTTTCCGTTGGCGTGAAGCTCCGTAATATAGTTTACTTTTAAAGTCTCTGTATCCCCTCGTTCTGTAACGTTGAAAAGAAAAAAGAAACTTGATTTCAAGTGAAACCTCCCAGGGGCATTTCAGAGGACACAAAGCACATAAAGTTCTCTAAGCTAAAAGGGTATTACAGTCAGGGTATTTTTCTGACCGCCTTTTTCCTTCTTTTTTTTCTTGTTGTAATAGTTTTCGTTGATTTATCTGCAGTATTCCAAACGTTGTTATAGTTACTGTAATATATAGAAAGTCTTGCTCTGTTATCCAAACTAAATGAATTTATTTATATCTAAGTTTTTTATGAACCTTGTGAATAGTTTTGGGCTGTACACTCGATCAGTCCGGCTCACATCTATTTTGATAGTCCAAATAGAACCTATGACGAGACCCTAAGTCTTTTTGTGATCTGTATTTACTCAGTATTAGAGACACTTATTGAGTTAAAAATACTGTTTTAAATAGGCGAAAGAAGTGAAACAAAAGTTTCAAGATTTTAATAAGCAACAGCGGACCGTCTAACCGTAGATCCATGGGCAAAAGCTTGGATTTTACAGCAGTTTTTTTAATAATGAAATGGTATATATGAAATGAATCATATATGAACTGCGGATATGAAATCAAGTGAAGCTATGATCTTCCCAGTTATGAGAGCAATTTTTGCAATTGCGTAGAGAAGTCTGAAAAATTCAGGACTTCAACGGAGTTTGAACCCGTGACCTCGCGATTCTGGTGCGACGCTGTAACCAACTGAGCTATGAAGCCACTGACGTTGGGAGCTGGTCATTTGTGGGTTCTAATGGTCCCGTGAGGAATGAATCAATGAGGAAATGGTATATATGAAATGAATCATATATGAACTGCGGATATGAAATCAAGTGAAGCTATGATCTTCGCAGTTATGAGCGCAATTTTTGCAATTGCGTAGAGAAATCTGAAAAATTCAGGATTTCAACGGGGTTTGAACCCGTGACCTCGCGATTCCGGTGCGACGCTGTAACCAACAGAGCTATGAAGCCCCTGACGTTGGGAGCTGGTCATTTGTGGGTTCTGTGTGAGAGGCGCGGTGGCCTCAGGGTTAGTGCGCTCGACTCCGGATCGAGTGGTCCGGGTTCGGGGCCTGGCCAGGGGACATTGTGTTGTGTTCTTGGGCAAAACACTTTACTCTCAGGCTGCCTTTTTCCACCCAGGTGTATAAATGGGTACCGGCGAATTTAATGCTGGGGGTAACCCTTGCGATGGACTAGCATCCCATCCAGGGGGGAGTAGAAGTACTTCTAGTCGCTTCATGCTATGGAAACCGGAGATAAGCGCCGGCCTGATGGGCCTCCTTGGCTCGTACGCAGACTTTACCATTTGTGAGTTCTAATGGTCCCGTGAGGAATGAATCAATGATGAAATGGTATATATGAAATGAATCATATATGAACTGCGGATATGAAATCAAGTGAAGCTATGATCTTTGCAGTTATGAGCGCGATTAATTTTTGCAATTGCGTAGAGAAGTCTAAAAAATTCAGGACTTCAACGGGGTTTGAGCCCGTGACCTCGCGATTCCGGTGCAACGCTCTAACCAACTGAGCTATGAGGCCACCGACGTTGGGAGCTGGTCATTTGTAGGTTCTAATGGTCCCGTGAGGAATAAATCAATGATGAAATGGTATATATAAAAGGAATCATATATGAACTCACGGGACCATTAGAACCCACAAATGACCAGCTCCCAACGTCAGTGGCTTCATAGCTCAGTTGGTTAGAGCGTCGCACCGGAATCGCGAGGTCACGGGTTCAAACCCCGTTGAAGTCCTGAATTTTTCAGACTTCTCTAAGCAATTGCAAAAATTGCCCTCATAACTGCGAAGATCATAGCTTTACTTGAGTTTTTTTAATAGTTGCGTTGGGCCTTACTTGAATTTTATAGTGTCTTAGCTCATGATTTTTGTTTGCATCATGATCAACGTTTGAATTCTTTGAATCGGTTTCATTCCTTTTTCTTCTAGCTGGAAGACTGGACTTCTCATTCGCTTCTCACTAACAGATGCATCACCGTTGGTCGCTTTACCGTGACCACCACAGGGAAAGATAGTCATGGGCAATTAAGCAGTGATAGCGACAGTGATGAAAACCCAAGTCCAAAACCCAAAATCATCCAACCAGCCCGTGTGACTGCCCACAAACGAAAGTCTATCCTTAGAAAGGCGAGCTTCCGCCGCGCGGATCATAACGAGGAAATCGCCGATGAAGCAATTCGACGAAAGTCCCTTTATCCGGAGACTGCACATCGTCTGGAGGATTTAGCGCGGCAAGGAATGACCGGGAGCACCACAATACTTCCTGGCATGAAGTTAAAAAGGTCTAACAGTGACAGTTTAACTGCGTACAACTCCGGCACCTCACTAGCTCAGGAGTTTTCGAAAACCCAGGGAGAGGGTGTCAGTGGAGGAGATTCGCGTGAATCCAAAAGGGTTTGGTTTTTAAAGGACACGGAAGGCTCTTCTGACGCGCATGGTGTCTATGGCAGTGTAGATGCCGGGTCTAAATATCCTTTGCCTATTTCGGTTAATTCTGTTCACTTGCGACCTGATTGGACTTTAGATGAAAATTCACCATTAATCTCCCTGGACAGTAGCTCCGGAACCGTGACTAGTTCTCTGGTAGACCCGATAGAGCTCCCTGAGGAACTCTGCGAAGAATTAAAACATTCCACAGGCACAAGTTTAATCAAGGGTCGTTTTTCAGTTGAGAAGCCAGAGGGAAATGTTCCGCCGAGTGTATCAAATCTTTTTCATAATCAGTCAAATAGACCGCCAGATGAAGCAAACGACCCTCATCCCTCCCAATCCGGCCAAGAACAAAATAACTCTATGCCGTCTTCCTTAAGAAATCTATTCGCACCTTTGCATGAATGTGATGCGAATTTGCGTTCACCTGTTCATACCTCGTTATCCTCGACTAATCCACCTCGCTCAACCCCTTCAAGCTCACAAAGTCCAGATTTTTCGGAATCTCGAATTAGCCACTCGCGCCAACTTCGCCTGAACAAGGCAGAAAACGGAATTCCTTGCGTAAACTTTCTGGACAACCATCACCACCTCCTGTTTCCGTTCCTCTAACAGCCATAACCTCTCAGCGGTCGGCAGATTACCCTATAAGGAAAAAGTCTGCTAGTCTACGGTTTGCCTCAAACACGGATTCGGCTGGAGTTTCGTCGTCTAGAATTGCGGTGCAACCATCAGCGCATACTCCCGTAGTTTCGTCGTCAAAAGAACACTTAACCTCGCCTTCCCAAAGGAAGAAGTCATTAGAGATGTCGAAAATCACAACGGAACATTTGACAGACAATGGTCCTACTAGTGAAAAGAAAGAGCCTTCGGGACCTGTTGACAGACATGTTAATTCAAGGGTAAGGCCAAGTAGAAAATTGTCGACTTTAGTTACACCCGTACAGCAAACTTTTAAACCGGCAACGCAGCAAAATCGTGCTTTCTAAGTTGGAAGAAAAGCAGATTTGATTTCGTTTCGCAACGCTGCGAAACAACTTGCTGCGCCCAACAAATTTATGCAAACCGCAACGTGATTAGCTCTGGAAATGAACTAATTAGTGCGTTTCTTTTTCCGCTGTATTTATATCTTTACATGGTGCGTGTTCACAAGTCGTGGGCAAAAAGTAGCGTCCTCTAAATCTGGGTACGGAAACGATCATGACTGCTTGTTTTTCTTTCTGAGCTTGCGCAATAAATTTGAACATCCAGAAGTTCCTCTTACGCATGCTCACAACGAAAAAGTCGCATTTGTTCTAGTCTTCCAATCAAAACATGCCGAAATTTAACAAATAGAAAGTGGGTCAGCGTTGTCTGTACTCTTATCGACAACGATATTCGTCATCACAGTGGTCAAAATGTTGTGGACTAACGAGGCGTAGCCGCTGAACCACCTTCGATTTGTTTTTTACCACAACATTCAACGCTAAAGAAAGTTTATTTCAGAGCGCGACCAAAATCATGACACAAAGAAAGAGCAAGCGTTGTCCATAACGGTAACTTATGACTGGTTTATTTCCCAAAATGAGCGTTCCTGATTGGGTATTACATTGCGTGACAAATTGACGCGAGCATGATGCGAGCAGCGTTGTCTAGACTCTTATCGACAATGGTAAATTAGCCAATCAGATTGCGAGATTACAAGCAATTGTGGTAAAAACTAATATTGCGCACGCAAGGCATACTTCCTGCAACTTGCAATAGTTTTGATGCACGATTGTCGCTATGGGATTTGCAAGAAAACATTGTCTCCTGTTACTTAAACTTTCATGCCGTCGAAAAAATACTATTACAGGTGATAATGTATATTATTTAGCCCCAAGCTGTGGATGGTGACAAAAAAATACAGAGCATGAAACGCTTTAGGGTGGCCAGAGATTCTTAAATCAACGACCAAGTGTAATAAATGCTGGTAATTCCTTTGCAGTTCAGCTTGTCCAAGCCTTCAGAAAATGTCACAAGTGCACAGAAAGAAAATCAACCACTTGTAAAGACAGGGATCCCGAACTATGGCATCACTGATCCGTCTCCTCCCCCAAGCGTTTCAACCACCCCATCTTCCAGATTTCAAGTGAAACCTCTCAGGGAAATTTCAGAGGATACTAAGCAACCACAGGCCGTCGAGGATGCGACAGGGAATGATTCATATGAGCTCTTGTCAGTGGACGGAGAAAGTAGTGAAGTTTTTATTTGAAATTCTGAAAAGGGTATAGGCTTATGTTTCACTCCTAAAGTTACTGTATTAGGATCAATCCGGCCCACCTACTTCGTTCTATCATTATGGAGGCTGTATAAGTTTGAGCTCGACCGAGCTTGTGAGAGGTCTGGGGCTATTCCTCATTTGTCGTTACAACCTGCTTTGAAACTCTCCAACCAAGTCTCTCCCTCAATTGAAGGATTATTCTTAATTGTCTATTTCTTCCAAGTGAAGTATTATCGTTCATTTTGGACACTGAAAGCTTGATAGGGATCATGGGAAATGAACATATTTCTTTTAAAAGCCGAACCACAATGTCTGGACTCGCAGGACTCGAAGGATGTCATTTTTTATTAATGCCAATATTTTTTTTCTTCCAAAAGTGCCACTGTAAATGTGTATTAACACCCGCAAAGAAGCAAGCTTACACAGTGAAAATTTTCGGTTACCAAACGTCAAGAGAAAGCTAACCATTTTATAATCAAGCCTCGGACTTAAACATTATTAACATTATTCAGCAAATGACATCTTGGTTTGTTAATTTTTTTATTTGTGCGGCATATGAAACGTGGAACGACAAAATAGGTGGAGAGATTCCTTTGCGTGGGCTTTGTCAGCAAAGGAACAACAAATTATGTTTAGTTGAAAAAAACAGAATAACTCGAAATCCCAATTCAAGAGGTAAAGCAAATATTTTTATATTTGCGTTGCTCTAGGTATATTTTTTCTTGTCAAACGAGAAATTTTAAAGAGCACTTTCCTGGCTGATACGATCAGTTTAAATATGATGTGATTTGGGGGACCTGCAGGAGGAATCTTATTTCCGACTGGTTAAAATTATTCAGGTTTTCGTACCTGGACGTGTAACTTTCAAATCCACTCTTTTGTACTTTTTAAGTTGTGAAATAGCAATCGAATTAGGATCAATAAGCATACGTGTTTTTTTCTACATTTCTGCGATTCCTTAGAAAGCTTTTTTTAATTCTTCCAACATAAGATGCAAGCAACATTTCTATTCGTCAATCTTTACAGTAAGTTTCCAACCTTTCGTACATTGCACACTGTCTATGATAGTCAATATGTATTTTCAGCCTCTCTTTCAAGGCGCGTCTGCAGAAGCCCATGACCGGGAGCGTACAACATCATTAGGGACCTTTAGATTCTAGGACGAGGACGAGAACGAGTACGAGTTTTGACTGCCTGTTTTTTGCAAAAAAATACGTAGAAAATATATAACCCGTACGATTAATCTTACTCTTTGGTGGTAGCATAGGTTGCTCAGTTATTCTTATTGCTGGTAACTGAGCCTTTTCTTGATCGAAAAATGCCAAAACTGCTACCGTGTTGTTGCCTTGTTTTGACACGACGACATTTTTGCAAAACCTCGTACTAAAATGACGACGGTATCACGTTTTTCCCGCCAAAATGACGCTGGTTTTTAGCGCGGTTACTGTTGTTCTATGAGAAAATCTCGTACCCGTTGTCGTTCTCGTCCTAGAATCTAAAGCTCTCTATTGTATTTGTGGAACGGGTTTTTACAGAGCGAGGTACTTTAAGATTGATTTTCCGACAAAACCAGACCTTTCCAGATAATTACAAGTCTTGCATAAGAAATTCTTACCCATGGGATTGAGAATGCCATGTCTTCTTATTTAATTACTCGTCTGAAAATAGCTGGATCTCTGGAAATACCGTTACATGGACCTGTTATTGGAGTATAGGCCTAGCATTGGCCTAGTATTGGCCTAGTATTGGTATTGAATTTGCAGGCTCCTGGCTATGGGCTTCTGAAGTAATATAAGAAGTACTGGGAAGAAAAATTTTAAAGCCGTATCCCACAACCGCGCGCGGCCTTAGGTGTTGTCTCCAAACTCCCTGCAGTATTTCCATCGCCAAAACTCAACAGATCATTCCGTGTCTACCACATTTCCTGTTACTGAATGAACATTCAAGTAGACCCGACGAGCTCTAATATGGCCTATGCCATGTTGAATTCGAAAATAAGGCCGCGCGCGTTTGTGGGATACGGCGTTAAAACTTTTCTCCCCAGTCCTCTGAATTACGTCACCAGATCACCTGGTGATCACTTGATCAACGTCTGAAGCTTACACAGCCTAGCACTAATCCTCTACTCATGGAGGAGACAGAAAAAACTGAGGTAAAATCAGAGTACTCGGAGCATAGCAGGAGACCAACAAACAACCCACACAGGACACCTTGGTGAAAGGCGAGCGCTCGCACTACTGGGCCAACACTGCTCTTCCGTGAGCAAAAAATCGCTCGTGTAGCCGCGGCTTTAGAGTCGTGGTTAGCATGACAACTTTTAGGATTTCATGCCACTTTAACTAACCAATAGATCGTATTCATAAATGGCGGGCATTAAATCACTCTTTTATCCTTGTGCTAATAAGGCCAATTAGCCTCGTTTGCATGGAAAAAACTACAAACGAAATGTTGCCTTAGAGCTAGGCTTGTTGGTCTCATTAACAAGAAGACAAAAGAACAATTTTTTGGCCGCTATTTATGAATACGCTCAATGGTTTATACTAACCACGCTTCAAGCAATTCGGCCTAGTAGCCGTTAGTCACCGGTTAGCAACGACACTTCGCTAGTAAGTGAGGCTTCAACACTGGAAACTGCGGCAGGTGGTGGTGGTGTGCTATATATTCTTTGTGTTATCCTCTGCTTTCACATCGATTACATTAATTATCTAGGCATTAAAATACCAAAAAGAATATGAAGTCTATTACTCCATAAAACTTGCCCCCGCTGCGTCGGTCTGGAAGGTGGAGGTGGGAACCATCTCGATGCTCTTGTGTCGCTTACTCGTCGACAAGACTACCGCATCATCAACTAAAATTGAGCGGCGGCATATTGTTTCCTTTATCTTCTGCCTGAATCGCTGGCTTATCAGAGCGTATGCAAACGGATTCACAGCAGAGTTGAACATGACCATGGTGTGAGCAATCGGAATAGCGAGAAGACCAAGGTCGATGGAGGAAACATCTACTAACACATGCATCGCCGAGTCTATGCCCCAACATATTGAAAATATTACAGTGACAGCCACAACCATCAACATGACTCGCTGTCGTACCTTCAGCACACCCTGTTATTAAATTAAAGACTTGTTAGGCTCCGTTAATTGACCCCTTCTCCCCCCCTCCCCCCCCCCCCCCCCCCCCGGGGGCGTTTTTTCGTTCACGTTTTTTTCGCTGTTGGTTCACCAGGGTTGGGCATCGCTAAGTCTCTTTCTTTCGGATTTAAAAATTAGTACATGCTTCGTTCCTTATTTTGAATTTTATGATTGCCGCTAACTTAAAAATACATAAAAAGTATAAGTTAATGTAGCCTCCCACGCAGGCGTTCTTACGGCTTCGTCACGCGTTCCTCCCCCACGAACGTCTGCTGAAACGAAAAACCACTTCCGCTTAACAGCTGTTTGCCCACTATTTAAAGAAACTAATAAGCGTTGACTAATAGGCCAGTTTCTTATTCTAATGGTTGGACTGGATCTAGCATGAAATGGAGGCTAATGCTGGCAAATTAATTTGCATTTGAAAAGATTTGCACGCATTAGCCTCCATTTCATGCTACATCTAGTCCAGCCGTGAGAATTCGAAAATGGTCTATTGTGTTGTGCACAGCCAATCTCGTGCTGTGGAGAGTGCCTTACAAAACACAAGTTTAGGGAAAACTGCCAAACGGCCTCTGATTGGTCCGTAATCCCCGAACGGTGGTTTTTGGTTTCAGCAGACGTTAGTGGGAGAGGAACGCGTGACGAAGCCCTAAGAACGTCTGTGTGGGAGGCTAGAGTCAATGATGTCTTTTTAGGATATACTGGAACAGCCCACTCCTCCACTCCCACGCCAACAGCAGGGGACAAAGCAGGGAAAGACTCGGAATTAGTCGATAGATCATGGATTGGAATTTGGAAGGATTAATAGAAACTTTCTTGTTGCTCTTTCCATACTTACCACTTTATTTATGGCTGATCACTGATATGCTAGACCTATTCCATTCATTGATAGCTGCCGTTATCCTCTTGCATTTAAATATAGCGAAAAAGTTACGTATTTATCGTGTTTTTTAAGGTGGCTCAAAACGGTTTCAACGCTTCAAAGTAACGCTCTTATTAGAAGGATCGGCACTACAATTCTGTATCATGTATTAGCAATATTGCGGTTAAAACCGTACCAAATGGAACACGGATTATTGCTGAACAAGATGCAGTCATTATTGTGACGTAATATGTTACCTTGGCGACGGGCAAGCCCTATAAAAACACCCTTTATTTTGTCTTAAGTTGCTTATATCTCAAAAACAAACTCGGTGACCCCCATTTTTTATTGCTAAAAAGTGATCAGAAAGCCAAGATCGTTTTTGAGATGTGAGCAACTAAATCCAAAATATAGTGTGTCTTTGCCGGGCTTTTCCGTTGCCACGGTGACATACTACGTGTTTCATATGGTACCATAATATTGGTATTACGTGATACAGTGTTGTAGCTTCATTCGTTCTAAAGAGAGTTTTGAGCCACCATAATTACTAGTAATAACTGTCGTCTTAGCGAGTCGCTCATGGTGAGCAACCTCGGTTCATGAAGAGATGTATTTCTTATTTCGATGGTGACTCGACTGACTCGAGGGATGTTCGGGAAAAATCAGAGAGTTCCTTTGCAGGAGTCGAACTTACGACGACCCTCCGATTACCGTTTAGTAATGAGCTCTTCTATTTGCCGGAAATGTTTCCTTTTGTAAGGGAAAAATTGAATTTTGAACCAAATTTGTTACAGTTTATATTTTATTTGATGGTATACTATTCGTCATGAAACTTTCGCTGCTCTCCTCCTGCACTCTTTCGAAAGTCTCACGGTGGGAATTTGTAAGTATGCGCTGGCTCCATTGTGGCATATTTGCAATATTAATGACAAAGACAAATACCACAGAAATTCTCGGGTGGGGTGAGGGGAGTGCATGGATTGGAAATGTAAAGGGAAATCTTATCCTAAATTGCTTCCATGCATGCAGACGGCCTGATTATGAATCTAATTTAACCCATAGTCCGTCATCAACATTTCATACCTGCTGTTGGTGTGTGGCATTGTTATCTCCATCACGTTTAAACCACAGGGCGCGTATGATCTTGTAGTACAACACAGCCATCAACGCAGAGGAAATAACATAGAAGGCAAGCCACACCAGGAAGAAAGCCCGAGTTATCCACTTCTCGCGCCACGCGCTTATACAGAAATGTGGATTAATTTCCCTGTTAAACTCCTTGTTCAAGAACTGGGGTATTTGGAGAGTGAATGCAAAAGCCCAAGATGCGAAAATTATGAACTGAAAAGGAAAATAGGCAAACATCCAAACATTGAGTCGTTTAACAAGAGCGGTTTTATAACGTTCCCGGCCTAAATTAAGAAAACGGTGCATGACAGGTGCATGAAAGAATATTATGGTCACCGTGGAAATCCTGAATCTTTAACTTAGATTCAGAATATATTAATCTACTCATGATCATGCTCATACCGACCCTTCTCGAAGTTCTCTGATGATTACTAAAATTAAGGACAATTATCATAATTCACGTTCAGTCTCTATGGCATTGGCAATGACTTAGTTCGGCGAGCGATTTTAAATACCTACACAGATCTTTCTCTCGTATTGTATCTATTAAATACATCAAATGAAAGTATCACAAATAAATTTAAGCCCTTTTCAAACGAGTGTCGTGAAACAGCCACATAAAATATTTATCTGACCAATCGCAAACAACGCAAGGAGCCCTGCCAATCAAAATTCGTAGCTACCACAAGCGCAGGAAAACGATTGCTTCTCATTGGCTGAAAAACACGTGCTATTTTTTAGGCCAATCAGAAAGTGCGGCATTCGCCATTACTTAATTACTCTCGACACTCTATTGAAAACTGCTTTGAGCTTAAAGTGCCAATCAGCGTCTCATCTTCGGCACATATGCCGAAAACGTATGCAATTTTGACGAATCATAAGCTGATAATTAGCCATTGAAAATGTTCTCATTTAGTTTGCCGCCATTTGGCCCACCAATCGCCTTGATCCTCTCGCACGGTTCTTCTTGATATGCTGTTGGCTCAAGGGATCTACTTAACTGACTATATATATGTATCACTTCCACGAGGATCGCAAATGGATTCACAGTCCAAGATGAGGAGAAATGGAGAGAAAGGTACGGGAAACTCAACACTGCACAACTTCTGAGGAAATTCGGAATACTGTAATTGCCCCGAGTGGGATTTGAACACACGTCCCCCTGATCACTAGTCGGGTGTAATGACCACTACACTATCAGGACAACCATGCTGGCAACATGGCTGATTAATCACTTAATGTGTGGCATTTTCGTGGGACTCCCTAAGGGCCAGTTCAGTTCTATGTGATAACGCTGGATCAACATGTGATTAACAGGCGGACAAGGGTAATTAATGTAAAGAGTCAGTTAAGTAGATCCCTTTTTATTTTTGGATGGCTGGATGTATATGGGAGGCATTGGAATGAATCCGTCGATTTATAATAAATATCGATTGTTACGTGAGCCATGATTGTTTTTCTTATCATCACATCAAGGAACGGAAGTTCTTTGCAGCTAGTTTCAGCAGTAATTTGAATGCTACCATCTAGGCTGTTTAGAATATCGTGGAACTCTTTTAATTTATCCTCACCATAAGGCCAGTTTATGTCACAGTCATCTACGGATCTTCTCCAGTTTGAGTAAACAGAATGGCTCATTTCTTCTCCCAATTTATTAGAGACCTGGCTGTATAATTCATTCGCCATTGTCGTTTATTTATTTCGTCTCGTCCTTTTAATCAGCGGATTGGTGTTGCGCACAAATAAAAGAGTTTAAAATTTTATGAAAAAGCAACGTTGTTCTCAATTGTTTTTTGGGAATTGAAAATGAAGTAAATACAGCCAGAGGCACTTCAACTGAACTTCTGTCTTTTGTTTTTCCCTTTTATCATGTGACATACCTTCAGCTTACGCATGGTAAAGCTTCCCGTCTTTCTTTGTGGATGTATTACCGCGCGATATCGTTCAAACGCGATGGCAGTTAAGGTGATAACAGCGGACGCCGCCCCGATCCAGGCTAAAATCCCGTCCGTCAGCAATGTACACAATACCTTCCCAGTTATTCCTTCGGGGTGATTAGAAATATGGCTTAGAATCAGCATCGGGACGAGAAATATGGAGTATATTGTGTCTGCCACTGCCAGGTTTACAATCAGATAATTGATGGGAATCCTATAAGTAATTAAGCGATTTGTCTCTATTAACATAGCATTTAAAGACAGCTGACGGTTTTAAACGTTAACTTCTTCTTAATTTATTATGCTGCCTGAATTAGAAGGCAATATTACGGTATCCCAGACAGTGCAGGGTCTGTGTTAGAAAAAACAACGAATTGAAAATGAAGTAATCAATAAGTAGCTTGCAGGGTTTACTCCTTAGCTCTCGTGTAAGTAATTTATCATTAAGGGTGCCCCTACCTCATGTCTCGATTTTTGATCACAACAACACAAACAATGGAGTTCCCAACGATGCTGGTAACTATCAGTATGGACGTTATTGTTGTTATGGCAACTTTCACTGTTTCTTCCATGGTTCCGATCAGTTAGTCACACTGATAACGAAACAAAATAGAGCAGAGTATAGAGATAAACAGATAATCATACTTTCAATTTGTTAGTTTTGAAACGCCATATTTTCTTTTCTCAATTATGTGTTCGCTCTGCACTACTACTACTACTACTACTACTACTACTCACTAATCAGTCATATCTACATTTCTACGAGCTAAAAAACATCGATATTGATCATGATTGTCTTGGGTGGAGAAGAAAAATACGGAAAAGAATATACAACACATTTAATAATCTGAAACGGCCATTACGGGAGTACATGGATAAATCCTTTGGGTAAGTGCATCATGGGAATATATCATGTATGCCTTGCGGGCACTATACACAAATTAAAATATGTATCAACAATCTCAACTGAAATATGTTTTTTGAACTGTCATTAAAAGTTGTTTAATCATTCTATCGGCGGATTTCGATTTGAACAGCATCTCACACCACGTTACCCCCAGTTATTGTTGAAGATTGATTTGCACCCGAAATATAATATTGTACTCGTTGCAGGAATAAATGAGTTAAAATATCTTTTTGTGCTATATTACCTCTCTGTTTTAGTAATAAATACTAAAGAAGATATTCACCTCAGTGTCTGTGAAAGTGTGGATATTTAACTCGCCTCTTCGCGCACGGCTCGGTTAAATAAAAAAAGAAAGGAAAAGAAAAATAGAGTGGGGCAAAACTTGCCGGAAAAAAGGGATCGAACTTACATTAACCGCGATGCCTTGATTGCCTTATTTGCAGAGGTTAACCAAGTTAGCGTACTGGATAACATTAATTGAGCACCAGTAGTTCAAAGCGAGGGTCTATCCGTTGGCTAAATCACGATCTCATTGGTGAATCACTTACTTTTCATAGAAAAAGTATCAGTTGGATAATGATCTATTCGGTGGATACTGAGCTACCTTTCAAAAAACTGAGAACAGTTGGCAAACATTCTGAAATCATCCCGCCGTAACCGTAAACGGTTATAGGCTCTCGTACATATTATAGTCGTTCAAAAGCTCTTCCTTCCCCTCCTTTCTAGAGGTATCGAGATCAGTTCCATCCGGTATATTTCCAAGTAAAGAAAATAAAACACTTACCGACGCAAAGAGTTGCGCTTTACCGAGTTTAGCGGAGCAGAACTGTCTGCGTGTTGCACTCAGTTGAAATTAGCATTAATTGAATCGTGTGTCTGACGTACGACGGCCGTGTCAAATTGAATTTGAACCCTACGAAACAATAATGTTGTCCAAGAGAGGATTCTCTTGTGCTGTCATGATGTGTATGAAAATTACTCCAGAAGAACGAAGTTCGCTAGCAGCTTTCTTTGTGGAATTAGCTAAACTGTTTGCTTAAACGTAGTTTACATTTTATTTTCTTATTTCTCCACTCTCAAAAGTCGTAGGGCTGGCTAAGGCTGTGTTTGTAATGCACCTGTCACTGTAGACTGCTATTGTAAATTACAATGAATATGTTTCCATGATTTCAAATTGGACATACGGCTGAAGCTCATACAAAGCCTAGAAAACTCAGTAAAGGCATCTGGGGCCAATAATTGCGATCCATTATTATCACCAGAAAGGGGGCATGAAACCCAAAAGAAAAGTTTGCAATGTTACCCGTTTGTGTCTGAGAGTTCAGGGATGTAACAATTTGAGCCCTTTCAAATTAATGCAAATCCACTTGTTTGGTGTTTGGTTATTACTTGGAATAACTTCGCGTAAATTATTTCGCCATCAACGAAATTAGTCTAAGAGATAACTTAGTTTGCAAGTTTTTTCGATCTTTCTTCATCGAAATTACTCCACTTATGTCCATATATCAGAAATGCACAAAATAACAAAATTGCCAAACTAACAAAATATCGCCGACAATTTGACAATTTTGACAATTTTTGGCAAATATGGCGATTCACCTTTATCACTCGGCGGCCATTTTGGAGTCCGTGGGGAATAAAGACTTTGTCTTTGCATTGTCTTTGCATTGTCTTTGCCCGTCCAGCTTCACACTGAATGAGAGGTTCGACGGGCAAAATCTTTGAATTGGACATTGAATGATATGGGTCTATTGTGGAGAAATTTTGTCAAATTGCCAAATGTATGTAAATTAGTTCAATACCGGGTGGCCGGGCCATGTTGGCGAATCTGGCGAATCTGGCGATTTTGGCGAATTCTTGCAGTCAAATTGCCAAATGTATGTAAATTCCATAAATGGTGGCCAGCCATGTTGGCGACTCTGGCGAATATGGCGATTTTGGCGAATTCTTGTCAAATCGCCAACTGTATGTAAATTACTTCCATAAATGGTGGCCAGCCATGTTGGCAAATCTGGCGAATCTGGCGATTTCGGCGAATATGGCGATTACTTCCACAAATGAATTCCATAAATGGTGGCCAGCCATGTTGGCGAATATGGTGAATATGGCGATTTCCGCGAATTCTTGTCAAATCGCCAACTGTATTTTATACGTGATGGCCAGTCATGTTTGCGAATCTGGCGATTTTGGGGAATATGGCAAATGTGGCGAATTCTTGTCAAGAGGTCTATTCCTCAAAGCTAAGCAACAACATACTACTTGTTTTTAAAGCAATAAGGAACTACTAACCACTAGTTTTCCTACAGCAAGGAGAACTTATAATTAGTTGTAGAACTAAGGACATGATAGATACCTGATTGATTGGTTGAATTTCAAGAGTGGATCGTGTTCCAAAATAAAATGCGTTTTTCCAAAATTGAATTTTTCGTGTTCAAACACCTTCGTAACACTAAGGAAAGTTAAAATTCAGACAAGCAATACAAGTATCTTACTGCAGACATACGTTTATTGGAGGAATATAATGCTAGTAGATTTAAAATTCATTTCCAAACGTATATCACAATATCAAGAATTTCCAACGAGCACTATTTTTCACAGTTCTGCAGCTCTTACATGCATGCTCTTTCGTAATAGATTTAGTTTTGAAGGTATTTATTTAGAAAACGGATGCCCAAAGTCTGCCCATTCAACAGCACAATCAAGAAAATAAAGAATTAATAAAGGTAGTACGCAGAAAAATACGCAAGAATTCAACATCTCTTTTAGACACGTCGAAAGGAAACTGGCAAGGTTCTAAGATACAATTATTATCTGTCATATTAGATTCATTCTTATAAGACTCCGAAGGCAGAGGCTTATGTGACCAGGCCAGATCGGACCACTGTTAATTTCAAGTAGCTATATGAACAAAAAAAAAAGTATGCGACAGAATCTTACTGATTTGTTAGGAAAAACATGAATAAAATGTTCAGTGTCACTCATGAATTTCAACCGTTCATTGCGGAAGAAATTTCATTTAATATAGTGCGTCGGTTGTCCACTGATGTGCTTAAAAGTAAAGCTCTCCTTCCATTGTTTAAAGCAGCCAAGAATGCATTCCCTGCCGAGAAACCAAGAAGAGACAACATCCATGAGTTTTATTTAAATAAAATCTCAAAGGGGGTGTTAATTTTACAGTTTATAAAACTGTTGGCAGCCAAACATTTCGGGAGGGAATTAATGCAGTTTCTAGTGCCCGACAGTGCAGTGAACGGAATTATTGTGGAAAATATTCAATATTCTCGCCAAATAACAACTCGTATGTAACATTTTACGTTGCCATGGTTCACCTTGAGGTTGTAAGCTTACCACATCTAACACTCCTCCCCCCTCCACACCATTTTTTTGTACTGGCTCAAACACAGCTGTTCAGGGACCAATGAAAACATTTACATTACTCTATCGGTTATCGAAAAGCCATTTTGGTCACATTTAGTTGTGGAAAAGTTGCCGGGTAAGAAGGTCCCCGTTTCTAGTTCTCCCAGACGAGTTTACCCGGTTAGGCGAGCCAAACTGTGCATGATTGGACAGCTAGAGTAGGGGGTAACCCGTGTACCTGGGACAACTTTTTTCTGTGTAAACGTAGCTGTCACGGCACCTAATTAACTAATTATTCGGGATATCTTACAAAGGACAGGACGTTGTGTCTGTAAATACTGAACACGCAACTAATAAGGAATTGAGGGTCCTACGTTGTTCATTGCGTTCGATGTGTCGAATTCTTGGACCTAAGGACCATACCGGTGATTTTCAGGGTAGAGGTATACGTATTAAAGCTGAGGATACATATGTTTCATGGTAACACTTGTGTTGATTTACCTCAAGGGGGGTTTCATTAATAATTGTGTATTTCTCTTATGTAGAGTGGGAGACTTTTCAGGAACCTCTACTAGCAAACACCCTAATACTGAAGAGGCGCCTATTTTTGCCGACGTCTGTTCAATGGATACAATTAATATGCATTAATGGGTTGGGTGTTTGTAAATGCCAATGTGGCCATAAAGGCATTTCTCTTGAAAGGGTTAGCCTGATGCGCAATACTATCGAGTATGTAGCTTTCCGTTTTACCGAACTGAATATGGCGAAGCTAATACACAAAATACGGCGACACATACCAACTTCAGCAGCTTCATGTCCGACTTCGATAACCACGTCATGTTCCTTTGAAAACATTTTTACCAGTTCCTCGTATAACGCTACAGGGTACTGTTCTCCAATTTTTGTGTTGGTTGCTTCCAAGAGGTTTGTTGGTGGCTGCAGGTAGTTAACATGTCTGCTTCCCACGATTCTGGAGATGGCCCAGTGGCCAACAACGAAGGCGGAAACAACTTCTTGCATCGTAATACCTGGAATTTTAAGTTTAAAATATCAATCAAATTTATTTCTGAGAAGTCACTCACCAATTCAAGGTGCATGTATTCCCAAAACATGACAACAGACTACTGCATCTACTTCCAAAACGCGGAACGTCCTCGCATAATTTAGACAAAATTCATGTTATTCCTGAAATCTAGAATGTCATAGCTTAGTATATAGTCATATGCATGAAGTTTTGTGTAGATAGCCATTCAGTTTTTGAAATTCATTTACTTAGTTTGAACCTCCCACCGCCCCCTTCAACTTCTCTCTTGGACGTTTATGCATATTGAACTTCGCGAAAACATTATTCCAAAGCACTTGGAGCGTTTGTAACAACATTGTGAAGAGTGAAGTGCGATCCATTTCTATACAAGAATTTGAGATCAGAGACCATTTAGCTCCAAATTAGGGGAAAACCCCCTACATTTTCGGAAGAACACCAGGGCCCGGTTGTTCAAAAGCCGATTAACGCTAATCCCAGATTAAAAGTTAACTAAGGAGTTTATTTCTCTACTCCCAAATGCTGTTCAGCGCTGATATTCGGCAAAACTTTACATTAGAAGAAGTCAATCTGGAAAAACAAAAATAAGCAAAGAAACTTTCAGCAAGAGGTTGAAAACATGAAAGAAAAGTTTACGCTAGTAATCCTGGATTAGGTTAATCGGCTTTCGAACAACCGGGCCCTGGAGATCTTGGAAATTAAAATTGAAATTTTGCGCACGAATGGATCAATTATGTCCAGGATTGAAAACATTAGTAACAATTTGCTAGCAAAAAAATACCGCAGAGACCGGCAAAAGTCACTAGGATTTAGTGTGCAAAGACAAAATTTGTTATTCTTCGGGCGATATTTGTTACTCTTGCATGCTAACGCGGCGGCGTAGAAGACGCCACGGTAAAAAAACAAAAAAAAAAAAAAAGAAAAACGGATAAGGCTGAAACTCAGCTCATTAAATTCGCAGCTTTGCTCGTCACTTAGCGTCCTTGGTTACCGTGACCGTGGTCAAGAGATAGGAAAATTCTGCCCGCTCCGGCAATCAATCAGATTGCTGGATTCTCACGATACCACCCGGTCACGATCAAAAAAAAAAAAAAAATTAAATCAAATGCGTTTTAGAAAATTGTAGAATGTTACCGTAACTTTACATAATTAAAGGTCGGGCAACGCGATGCAATGGTTTCGCTGCTGGAAGGAAAGGAAGTTTTATCTCTGTTATCCACAGGATTCGGGAAAAGTCTTATTCCCCAACTGTACAACGAGGGCGACTTCATGTCACCGTGGTAGTTTCAAGCATTATCGCTGATTACATTTGGACAAAAACTTGGGCCTTTCGGCTGCCTCAGTTGCCGATTTAACGATAGAGGACGATAAAGGAACTCTACACGATTTTAGCAAGTATTTGGTTAAGCCGAAAAGGCGGCTACACAAATGATTCC
>NC_090871.1:19808206-19823206 GCF_036669935.1 Montipora foliosa
TCCTCTTACGCATGCTCACAACGAAAAAGTCGCATTTGTTCTAGTCTTCCAATCAAAACGTGCCGAAATTTAACAAATAGAAAGTGGGTCAGAGTTGTCTGTACTCTTATCGACAACGATATTCGTCATCACAGTGGTCAAAATGTTGTGGACTAACGAGGCGTAGCCGCTGAACCACCTTCGATTTGTTTTTTACCACAACATTCAACGCTAAAGAAAGTTTTTATTTCAGAGCGCGACCAAAATCATGACACAAAGAAAGAGCAAGCGTTGCCCATAACGGTAACTTATGATTGGTTTATTTCCCAAAATGAGCGTTCCTGATTGGGTATTACATTGCGTGACAAATTGACGCGAGCATGATGCGAGCAGCGTTGTCTAGACTCTTATCGACAATGGTAAATTAGCCAATCAGATTGCGAGATTACAAGCAATTGTGGTAAAAATTAATATTGCGCACCCAAGGCATACTTCCTGCAACTTGCAATAGTTTTGATGCACGATTGTCGCTATGGGATTTGCAAGAAAACATTGTCTCCTGTTACTTAAACTTTCATGCCGTCGAGAAAATACTATTACAGGTGATAACGTATATTATTTAGCCCCAAGCTGTGGATGGTCACAAAAAAATACAGAGCATGAAACGCTTTAGTGTGGCCAGAGATTCTTAAATCAACGACCAAGTGTAATAAATGCTCGTAATTCCTTTGCAGTTCAGCTTGTCCAAGCCTTCAGAAAACGTCACAAGTGCACAGAAAGAAAATCAACCACTTGTAAAGACATGGATCCCGAACTATGGCATCACTGATCCGTCTCCTCCCCCAAGCGTTTCAACCACCCCATCTTCCAGATTTCAAGTGAAACCTCTCAGGGAAATTTCAGAGGATACTAAGCAACCACAGGCCTTCGAGGATGCTACAGGAAATGATTCATATGAGCTCTTGTCAGTGGACGGAGAAAGTAGTGAAGTTTTTATTTGAAATTCTGAAAAGGGTATAGGCTTATGTTTCACTTCTAAAGTTACTGTCTTAGGATCAATCCGGCCCACCCGCTTCGTTCTATCATTATGGAGGCTGTATAAGTTTGAGCACGACCGAGCTTGTGAGAGGTGTGGGGCTATTCCTCATTTGACGTTACAACCTGCTTTGAAACTCTCCAACCAAGTCTCTCCCTCAATTAAAGGATTATTCTTAATTGTCCATTTCTTCCAAGTGAAGTATTATCGTTCATTTTGGACACTGAAAGCTTGATAGGGATCATGGGAAATGAACATATTTCTTTTAAAAGCCGAACCACAATGTCTGGACTCGCAGGACTCGAAGGATGTCATTTTTTATTAATGCCAATAATTTTTTCTTCCAAAAGTGCCACTGTAAACGTGTATTAACACCCGCAAAGAAGCAAGCTTACACAGTGAAAATTTTCTGTTACCAAACTTCAAGAGAAAGCTAACCATTTTATAATCAAGCCTCAGACTTAACCATTATTCAGCAATGATTATATATATATACTAATTAGTTTTCGTAAACAATCGGTGCATTTTCTAATCAGTTGATCATTGGTGGGTAAGTGGATAAAAACAGTTCCTTCAAAGTGGGTGCTCCGGGTTCAAATCCTGTCAAGAGGGTGCTTTTATTTTTTTCTTTTCTTTTTCATACCACAAGTCCTGGGACAGAGTGATCAAAATGGAGAATAATACATTTAAGGCAAACTGACAATGAAGTATAATCCTTCAATTGAGGAAGAGATCGTGTTGAACTCTCGTAGAAACTCTTTCAAGACAGGAGCGCAAAGCACTTTGCCAGATTGAGCACAGGCCTCTCAACGCGCATTCGTGAAGGAAATGACATCTTGGTTTGTTAATTTTTTTATTTGTGCGGCATATGAAACGTGGAACGACAAAATAGGTGGAGAGATTCCTTTGCGTGGGCTTTGTCAGCAAAGGAACAACAAATTATGTTTAGTTGAAAGAAACAGAATAACTCGAAATCCCATTTTAAGAGGTAAAGCAAATATTTCTATATTTGCGTTGCTCTAGGTATATTTTTTCTTGTCAAACAAGAAATTTTAAAGAGCACTTTCCTGGCTGATACGATCAGTTTAAATATGATGTGATTTGGGGGACCTGCAGGAGGAATCTTATTTCCGACTGGTTAAAATTATTCAGGTTTTCGTACCTGGACGCGTAACTTTCAAATCCACTTTTTTGTACTTTTTAAGTTGTGAAATGGCAATCGAATTAGGATCAATTAGCTTACGTGTTTTTGTCTTCATTTCTGCGATTCCTTAGAAAGCTTTTTTTAATTCTTCCAACATAAGATGCAAGCAACATTTCTATTCGTCAATCTTTACAGTAAGTTTCCAACCTTTCGTACATTGCACACCGTCTATGATAGTCAATATGTATTTTCAGCCTCTCTTTCAAGGCGCGTCTGCAGAAGCCCATGACCGGGAGCGTACAACATCATTAGGGACCTTTAGATTCTAGGACGAGGACGAGAACGAGTACGAGTTTTGACTGCCTGTTTTTTTGGCAAAAATACGTAGAAAATATATAACCCGTACGATTAATCTTACTCTTTGTTAGTAGCATAGGTTGCTCAGTTATTCTTATTGCTGGTAACTGAGCCTTTTCTTGATCCAAAAATGCCAAAACTGCTACCGTGTTGTTGCCTTGTTTTGACACGACGACATTTTTGCAAACCTCGTACTAAAATGACGACGGTATCACGTTTTTCCCGCCAAAATGACGCTGGTTTTTAGCGCGGTTACTGTTGTTCTATGAGAAAATCTCGTACCCGTTGTCGTTCTCGTCCTAGAATCTAAAGCTCTCTATTGTATTTGTGGAACGGGTTTTTACAGAGCGAGGTACTTTAAGATTGATTTTCCGACAAAACCAGACCTTTCCAGATAATTACAAGTCTTGCATAAGAAATTCTTACCCATGGGATTGAGAATGCCATGTCTTCTTATTTAATTACTCGTCTGAAAATAGCTGGATCTCTGGAAATACCGTTACATGGACCTGTTATTGGAGTATAGGCCTAGTATTGGCCTAGTATTGGTATTGAAGTTGCAGGCTCCTGGCTATGGGCTTCTGAAGTAATATAAGAAGTACTGGGAAGAAAAATTTTAAAGCCGTATCCCACAACCGCGCGCGGCCTTAGGTGTTGTCTCCAAACTCCCTGCAGTATTTCCATCACCAAAACTCAACAGATCATTCCGTGTCTACCACATTTCCTGTTACTGAATGAACATTCAAGTAGACCCGACGAGCTCTAATCTCGCCTATGCCATGTTGAATTCGAAAATAAGGCCGCGCGCGTTTGTGGGATACGGCGTTAAAATTTTTCTCCCCAATCCTCTGAATTACGTCACCAGATCACCTGGTGATCACTTGATCAACGTCTGAAGCTTACACAGCCTAGCACTAATCCTCTACTCATGGAGGAGACAGAAAAAAACTGAGGGAAAATCAGTGTACTCGGAGCATAGCAGGAGACCAACAAACAATCCACACAGGACACATTGGTGAAAGGCGAGCGCTCGCACTACTGGGCCAACACTGCTCCTCCATGAGCAAAAAATCGTTCGTGTAGCCGCGGCGTTAGAGTCGTGGTTAGCATGACAACTTTTAGGATTTCATGCCACTTTAACTAACCAATAGATCGTATTCATAAATGGCGGGCATTAAATCACTCTTTTATCCTTGTGCTAATAAGGCCAACTAGCCTCGTTTGCATGGAAAAAAACTACAAAAGAAATGTTGCCTTAGAGCGAGGCTTGTTGGTCTCATTAACAAGAAGACAAAAGAACAATTTTTTGGCCGCTATTTATGAATACGCTCAATGGTTTATACTAACCACGCTTCAAGCAATTCGGTCTAGTAGCCGTTAGTCACCGGTTAGCAACGACACTTCGCTAGTAAGTGAGGGTTCAGCTCTGGAAACTGCGGCAGGTGGTGTGCTATATGTTCTTTGCGTTATCCTCTGCTTTCACATCGATTACGTTAATTATCTAGGCAATAAAATACCAAAAAGGGATATGAAGTCTATTATTCCATAAAACTTGCCCCCGCTGCGTCGGTCTGCAAGGTGGAGGTGGCAACCATCTCGATGCTCTTGTGTCGCTTACTCGTCGACCAGACTACCGCATCATCAACTAAAATTGAGCGGCGGCATATTGTTTCCTTTATCTTCTGCCTGAATCGCTGGCTTATCAGAGCGTATGCAAACGGATTCACAGCAGAGTTGAACATGACCATGGTGTGAGCAATCGGAATAGCGAGAGGACCAAGGTCGATGGAGGAAACATCTACTAACACATGCATCGCCGAGTCTATGCCCCAACATATTGAAAATATTACAGTGACAGCCACAACCATCAACGTAACTCGCTGTCGTACCTTCAGCACACCCTGTTATTAAATTAAAGACTTGTTAGGCTCCGTTAATTGACCCCTTCTTCCCCCCCCCCCCCCCGGGGCGTTTTTTCGTTCACGTTTTTTTCGCTGTTGCTTCACCAGGGTTGGGCATTGCTAAGTCTCTTTCTTTCGGATTTAAAAATTAGTACATGCTTCGTTCCTTATTTCAAATTTTATGATTGCCGCTAAGTTAAGAATACATAAAAAGTATAAGTTAATGTAGCCTCCCACGCAGGCGTTCTTACGGCTTCGTCACGCGTTCTTCCCCCACGAACGTCTGCTGAAACGAAAAACCACTTCCGCTTAACAGCTGTTTGCCCACTATTTACAGAAACTAATAAGCGTTGACTAATAGGCCAGTTTCGCATTCTAATGGTTGGACTGGATCTAGCATGAAATGGAGGCTAATGCTGGCAAATTAATTTGCATTTGAAAAGATTTGCACGCATTAGCCTCCATTTCATGCTACATCTAGTCCAGCCGTGAGAATTCGAAAATGGTCTATTGTATTGTGCACAGCCAATCTCGTGCTGTGGAGAATGCCTTACAAAACACAAGTTTACGCAAAACTGATTGGTCCGTAATCCCCGAACGGTGGTTTTTCGTTTCAGCAGACGCTAGTGGGAGAGGAACGCGTGACGAAGCCCTAAGAACGTCTGTGTGGGAGGCTAGAGTCAATGATGTCTCTTTCGGTAGCCTCGCAGCTCCTACAAGGTCTCACCTGATTGGAGACCACCCTTGAGGTTTAACAAAAGAACAAGTAACAGAAACAATGGCCCTTTTGTTTTAGGCCTAGGGTAACAGAAACAATGGCCCTTTTGTTTTAGGCCTAGGGCCATTGTTTCTGTTATTTGTTCTTTTGTTAAACCTCAAGGGTGATCTCCAATCAGGTGAGACCTTGTAAGAGCTCCGAGGTGACCCGTCTTTTTAGGATAGACCGGAACAGCCCACTCCTCCACTCCCGCGCCAACAGCAGGGGACAAAGCAGGGAAAGACTCGGAATTAGTCGATAGATCATGGATTGGAATTTGGAAGGATTAATAGAAACTTTTTTGTTGCTCTTTCCATACTTACCACTTTATTTATGGCTGAACACTGATATGCTAGACCTATTCCATTCATTGATAGCTGCCGTTATCCTCTTGCATTTAAATATAGCGAAAAAGTTACGTATTTATCGTGTTTTTTAAGGTGGCTCAAAACGGTTTCAACGCTTCAAAGTAACGCTCTTATTAGAAGGATCGGCACTACAATTCTGTATCATGTATTAGCAATATTGCGGTTAAAACCGTACCAAATGGAACACGGATTATTGCTGAACAAGATGCAGTCATTATTGTGACGTAATATGTTACCTTGGCGACGGGCAAGCCCTATAAAAACACCCTTTATTTTGTCTTAAGTTGCTTATATCTTAAAAACAAACTCGGTGACCCCCATTTTTTATTGCTAAAAAGTGATCAGAAAGCCAAGATCGTTTTTGAGATGTGAGCAACTAAATCCAAAATATAGTGTGTCTTTGCCGGGCTTTTCCGTTGCCACGGTGACATACTACGTGTTTCATATGGTACCATAATATTGGTATTACGTGATACAGTGTTGTAGCTTCATTCGTTCTAAAGAGAGTTTTGAGCCACCATAATTACTAGTAATAACTATCGTCTTAGCGAGTCGCTCATGGTGAGCAACCTCGGTTCATGAAGAGATGTATTTCTTATTTCGATGGTGACTCGGCTGACTCGAGTGATGTCCGGGAAAAATCAGAGAGTTCCTTTGCAGGAGTCGAACTTACGACGACCCTCCGATTACCGTTTAGTAATGAGCTTTTCTATTTGCCGGAAATGTTTCCTTTTGTAAGGGAAAAATTGTGAGGCGCGTCAGAATTTTGAACCAAATTTGTTACAGTTTATATTTTATTTGATGGTATACTTTCGCTGCTCTCCTCCCGCACTCTTTCGAAAGTCCCACGGTGGGAATTTGTAAGTATGCGCTGGCTCCATTGTGGCATATTTGCAACATTAATGACAAAGACAAATACCACAGAAATTCTCGGGTGGGGTGAGGGAAGTGCATGGATTGGAAATGTAAAGGGAAATCTTATGCTAAATTGCTTCCATGCATGCAGACGGCCTGATTATGAATCTAATTTAACCCATAGTCCGTCATCAACATTTCATACCTGCTGTTGGTGTGTGGCATTGTTATCTCCATCACGTTTAAACCACAGGGCGCGTATGATCTTGTAGTACAACACAGCCATCAACGCAGAGGAAATAACATAGAAGGCAAGCCACACCAGGAAAAAAACCCGAGTTATCCACTTCTCGCGCCACGCACTTATACAGAAATGTGGATTAATTTCCCTGTTAAACTCCTTGTTCAAGAACTGGGGTATTTGGAGAATGAATGCAAAAGCCCAAGATGCGGAAATTATGAACTGAAAAGGAAAATAGGCAAACATCCAAACATTGAGTCGTTTAACAAGAGCGGTTTTATAACGTTCCCGGCCTAAATTAAAAAAACAGTGCATGACAGGTGCATGAAATTATATTATGGTCACCGTGGAAATCCTGAATCTTTAACTTAGATTCAGAATATATTAATCTACTCATGATCATGCTCATACCGACCCTTCTCGAAGTTCTCTGATGATTACTAAAATTAAGGACAATTATCATAATTCACGTTCAGTCTCTATGGCATTGGCAATGACTTAGTTTCGGCGAGCAATTTTACCTACACAGATCTTTCTCTCGTATTGTATCTATTAAATACGTCAAATGAAAGTATCACAAATAAATTTCAGCCCTTTTCAAACGAGCGTCGTGAAACAGCCACATAAAATATTTATCTGACCAATCGCAAACAACGCAAGGAGCCCTGCCAATCAAAATTCGTAGCTACCCCAAGCGCGGGAAAACGATTGCTTCTCATTGGCTGAAAAACACGCGCTATTTTTAGGCCAATCAGAAAGTGCGGCATTCGCCATTACTTAATTACTCTCGACACTCTATTGAAAACTGCTTTGACGAATCTTAAGCTGATAATTAGCTGTTGAAAATGTTCTCATTTAGTTTGCCGCCATTTGGCCCACCAATCGCCTTGATCCTCTCGCACGGTTCTTCTTGATATGTTGTTGGCTCAAGGGATCTACTTAACTGACTATATATATGTATCACTTCCACGAGGATCGCAAATGGCTTCACAGTCCAAGATGAGGAGAAATGGAGAGAAAGGTACGGGAAACTCAACACTGCACAACTTCTGAGGAAATTCGGAATACTGTAATTGCCCCGAGTGGGATTTGAACACACGTCCCCCTGATCACCAGTCGGGTGTGATGACCACTACACTATCAGGACCACCATGCTGGCAACATGGCTGATTAATCACTTAATGTGTGGCATTTTCGTGGGACTCCCTAAGGGCCAGTTCAGTTCTATGTGATAACGCTGGATCAACATGTGATTAACAAGCGGACAAGGGTAATTAATGTAAAGAGTCAGTTAAGTAGATCCCTTTTTATTTTTGGATGGCTGGATGTATATGGGAGGCACTGGAATGAATCCGTCGATTTATAATAAATATCGATTGTTACGTGAGCCATGATTGTTTTTCTTATCATCACATCAAGGAACGGAAGTTCTTTGCAGCTAGTTTCAGCAGTAATTTGAATGCTACCATCTAGGCTGTTTAGAATATCGTGGAGCTCCTTTAATTTATCCTCACCATAAGGCCAGTTTATGTAACAGTCATCTAAGGATCTTCTCCAATTTGTGTAAACAGAATGGCTCATTTCTTCTCCCAATTTATTAGAGACCTGGATGTATAATTCATTCGCCATTGTCGTTTATTTATTTCGTCTCGTCCTTTTAATCAGCGGATTGGTGTTGCGCACAAATAAAAGAGTTTAAAATTTTATGAAAAAGCAACGTTGTTCTCAATTGTTTTTTGGGAATTGAAAATGAAGTAAATACAGCCAGAGGCACTTCAACTGAACTTCTGTCTTTTGTTTTTCCCTTTTATCATGTGACATACCTTCAGCTTACGCATGGTAAAGCTTCCCGTCTTTCTTTGTGGATGTATTACCGCGCAATATCGTTCAAACGCGATGGCAGTTAAGGTGATAACAGAGGACGCCGCCCCGATCCAGGCTACGATCCCGTCCGTCAGCAATGTACACAATACCTTCCCAGTTATTCCTTCTGGGTGATTAGAAATATGGCTTAGAATCAGCATCGGGACGAGAAATATGGAGTATATTATGTCTGCCACTGCCAGGTTTACAATCAGATAATTGATGGGAATCCTATAAGTAATTAAGCGATTTGTCTCTATTAACGTAGCATTTAAAGACAGCTGACGGTTTTAAACGTTAACTTCTTATTAATTTATTATGCTGCCTGAATTAGAAGGCAATATTACGGTATCCCAGACAATGCAGGGTCTGTGTTAGAAAAACAAACAACGAATTGAAAATGAAGTAATCAATAAGTAGCTAGCACGGTTTACTCCTTAGCTCTCGTGTAAGTAATTTATTATTAAGGGTGCCCCTACCTCATGTCTCGATTTTTGATCACAACAACACAAACAATGGAGTTCCCAACGATACTGATAACTATCAGTATGGACGTTATTGTTGTTATGGCAACTTTCACTGTTTCTTCCATGGTTCCGATCAGTTGGTCACACTGATAACGAAACAAAATAGAGCAGAGTATAGAGATAAACAGATAATCATACTTTCAATGTGTTAGTTTTGAAACGCCATATTTTCTTTTCTCAATTATGTGTTTGCTCTGCACTACTACTACTACTACTACTACTACTACTACTACTACTACTACTACTACTACTACTACTACTACTCACTAATCAGTCATATCTACATTTCTACGAGCTAAAAAACATCGATATTGATCATGATTGTCTTAGGTGGAGAAGAAAAATACGGAAAAGAATACACAACACAACATTTAATAATCTGAAACGGCCATTACCGGAGTACATGGATAAATCCTTTGGGCAAGTGCATCATGGGAATATATCATGTATGCCTTGCGGGCACTATACACAAATTAAAATATTTATCAACAATCTCAACTGAAATATGTTCTTTGAACTGTCATTAAAAGTTGTTTAATCATTCTGTTGGCGGATTTCGATTTGTACATCATCTCACACCACGTTACCCCCAGTTATTGTTGAAGATTGATTTGCACCCGAAATATAATATTGTAATCGTTGCAGGAATAAATGAGTTAAATATCTTTTTGTGCTATATTACCTCTCTGTTTTAGTAATAAATACTAAAGAAAATATTCACCTCAGTGTCGGCGGCTAGTGATGCCAGGATATTTACCACTAGCCACCTCTATACTTCGGTAAATAGTTATTAATTATTATATACCACGCAAGTGAATAGTGCTCTACGCTCGCTCTGATTGGCTAACTCGGAGGTGATTAGCTATGCACCATTCATCTCCGAGTAGCCGCGGCGTTCGCTTTTTATTCATCTTGTGTGGTATATACTATGTACTTATTAACTGAGTTTAGGTCGGGCCGGACAGCAAAATATTTGGCCCGAGGGCTTAGGCCCGTGCGCCATGACCGAGGGCCAAATATTTTCCTGTCCGGCCCGACCTAAACTCAGTCAATAATAAGCATTTTATCATATGGACTCTTTACACTATTCATGAGCCCTCAGAAGATGAAGTTAGGACAAAATAAAAATAAAAAAAATCTGCGCAGAAAATTTATCTAATATGTTGTTTGCATTTTTGCTTTTTTGGCTGTAAATTACTTGGATGTTTAAAAGAGACGAAATCCCCTAAAACTGTATCGTACGGAGCAGTACGTGTTTCTGGTACGGCCGTACGGCCTTTTCCGGCCCTGCTCGCGCTAATGTGTAGGACGGGGATTTTCCTAATAGTTTTGAAATAAAAGCGCGCGCGGGGCCGTACGGGCCATATGATAATAAAAAAAAATTATTCGCCTCAGTTTCTGTGAAAGTGTGGATATTTAACTCGCCTCTTCGCGCACGGCTCGGTTAAATAAAAAAAGAAAGGAAAAGAAAAATAGAGTGGGGCAAAACTTGCCGGAAAAAAGGGCTCGAACTTACATTAACCGCGATGTCTTGATTGCCTTATTTGCAGAGGTTAACTATTAGTTTTTGATGTGGATGCTGCACAAGTTAGCGTACTGGATAACATTAATTGAACACCAGTAGTTCAAAGAGAGGGTCTACCCGTTGGCTAAATCACTATCACGATCTCATTGGTGAATCACTTACTTTTCATAGAAAAAGTATCAGTTGGATAATGATCTATTCTATGGATACTGAGCTACCTTTCAAAAAACTGAGAACAGTTGGCAAACATTCTGAAATCATCCCGCCGTAACCGTAAACGGTTATAGGCTCTCGTACATATTGTACTCGTTCAAAAGCTCTTCCTTCCCCTCCTTTCTAGAGGTATCGAGATCAGTTCCTACCGGTATATTTCCAAGTAAAGAAAATAAAACACTTACCGACGCAAAGAGTTGCGCTTTACCGAGTTTAGCGGAGCAGAACTGTCTGCGTGTTGCACTCAGTTGAAATTAGCATTAATTGAATCGTGTGTCTGAATTACGACGGGCGTGTCAAATTGAATTTGAAGCCTACGAAACAATAATGTTGTCCAAGAGAGGATTCTCTTGTGCTGTCATGATGTGTATGAAAATTGCTCCAGAAGAACGAAGTTCGCTAGCAGCTTTCTTGGTGGAATTAGCTAAAATGTTTGCTTAAACGTATTTTATATTTTATTTTCTTATTTCTCCACTCTCAAAAGTCGTAGGGCTGGCTAAGGCTGTGTTTGTAATGCACCTGTCACTGTAAACCTCCACCCCCCCACCCCGGAAAACATGGGGCATTTATCCACAAAGCAAAACCAAACAAGGATAATGCCCTACATACAGCGGACATATTTTTTGGTCTAATCCTTACCAAGATGAGGATAATCCCCCACATAAAGGGGACAAAAAAACTCCATGACTAAACCCGTAGTATTACTTTCAGAAGTGTGATTGACATTTATATTTGGAAACGTCAACGTTTCGTCAACACATTTTCACATGGAACAAGTGCCAAATTTTCTAGCTTCATTCAGGACACATCACCATAAAAGGAGACAAAGCAGTCCATTATGTCTTCAACGTTTCCAGCAGGAAATGCACACTACAAATGACTTGAAGACTCTACAGATTTCATTAATTTCATTGAAGAGACGAAGATAGGAAAACAAACTTTCCTTGTTATGATTGATGGACGTGACAAGTCTATATATATATGGGTTATGGACCAAGCGTGATGTCAAAATAGCTGGATATTGGCCAAGTTCTTTTTTTGCGTGATAATGGACCGAGACGAAGTCTCCGTCCATTAACATCGGACAAATTAATAATTCATCCCAAACCATGTCTATCTCCAACTGCTTATTAGCTGACCTGATTATTTAGCAGACAGTCCGAGCTCACTTGCTCAGTACTTGTAACTTTCTATGATCATATACAGCATATAGATTTCAGTTATATAGATGGTGTTCAAATTTCCCCGAGAAAATTAATTTTGTTAAGAGACAAAAAGTAAACCAAATACAACATAGATCATAATACACCGCCTGGAACTGCTCGCAAACAGCTTGAAGTTCCTGCTAAGGATCTTTTGTCGCTTGATTTAGACTGCTATTGTAAATTACAATGAATATGTTTCCATGATTTCAAATTGGACATACGGCTGAAGCTCATACAAAGCCTTGAAAACTCAGTAAAGGCATCTGGGGCCAATAATTTCGATCCATTATTATCACCAGAAAGGGAGCATGAAACCAAAACAAAGGTTTGCAATCTTACCCGTTCGTGTCTGAGAGTTCAGGGATGTAGCAACAATTAGCCCTGTGATGACTACTTCAGGTAAAAGAGGCAAATAAATTAAGCTGTGTCCTTAATGCAAAACAGAATGCTTCAGCACGAGGCACAGTTTTCGTAGACATTACACGTTTTATTTTCACTTTTCAATGGACCTTTATTTTGTAAAAAAAAGGTCTGACACTTGACGAACAAAAAGTTATAAATTGGAAAAGATTTCAGTCGACATTGACCAAAGGCCAATGTTGTGGAGAAAGAGAGAGAATTTGAGTTGAGTAGAAAGTGCCAAATCTGCGGACCTTTGTCTTGTTAGGTAGCATGGAAACAGTTTGTAATTTTGAGCCCTTTCAAATTAATGCAAATCCACTTGTTTGGTGTTTGGTTATTACTTGGAATAACTTCGCGTAAATTATTTCGCCATCAACGAAATTAGTCTAAGAGATAACTTAGTTTGCAAGTTTTCTCGATCTTTCTACATCGAAATTACTCCACTTATGTCCATATATCAGAATTGCACGCAATAACAAAATTGGCAAAATAACAAAATATCGCCGACAATTTGAAAATTTTGACAAATTTGGCAAATATGGCGATTCACCTTTATCACTCGGCGGCCATTTTGGAGTCCGTGGGGAATAAACACTTTGTCTTTGCATTGTCTTTGCCCGTCCAGTCTCACACTGAATGAGAGGTTCGACGGGCAAAATCTTTGGTTTGGACATTGAATGATATGGGTCTATTGTGGAGAAATTTTGTCAAATTGCCAAATGTATGTAAATTAGTTCAACACCGGGTGGCCGGGCCATGTTGGCGAATCTGGCGAATATGGCGATTTTGGCGAATTCTTGTCAAATTGCCAAATGTATGTAAATAGTTCCATACATAGTGGCCAGTCATGTTGGCGAATCTGGCGAATATGACGATTTCCGCGATATCTAGGAAAGCCAATGAAGTTTCCGAAATTTCCCAGGTATATTTAAGAGGCGGATGAAAAGAATTGACGGAGGTTATAAATTGATCAAGTTCTTCTCTGCTGGATGAAATATTTAGCGTCAATGCAGACGTCGATGTAGCGGCCGTAGAGTTCAGGTTTGCGGCCGCCGTTGTACTGATTAAAAAATTGGTGTTCAACATATCCTACAAAAAGATTGGCATAGCTAGGTCCCATTCTTGTGCCCATCGCTACACCATTAATTTGTTTGTAATAGTTGCCGGCGGATGAAAAACAGTTAAGCGTTAAAACTAGTTCGGCAAGACGGAGGAGCGTTTCCGAACTTGGTTCTTTGACAGTGCGTTGATCGAAAAAGTGTTTAAGTGCTTGAAGTTCTTCGCTATTGGGAATGACTGTGTACAGAGATGTAATTTCCAAGGTGAAAATAGGTTTGTCTTGACCGGAGAAATTGAAATCGCGGAAATTTTTTAGTGCGTGTGTATTGTTTTTAATGTATGATGGCAAAGATTTGACGATAGGCGTCATAATCCTGTCTAAGTAGGTAGAAATGAGTTCGGTGGGGCAACTACAGGCAGAAACGATAGGGCGACCTGGGTTGTTAGGTTTGTGAATATGGCGATTTTGACGAATTCTTGTCAAATCACCAAATGTATGTAAATTCCATAAATGGTGGCCAGCCATGTTGGCGACTCTGGCGAATATGGCGATTTTGGTGAATTCTTGTCAAATCGCCAACTGTATGTAAATTACTTCCATACATAGTTGCCAGCCATGTTGGCGAATATGGCGAATCTGGCGATTTCGGCGAAGATGGCGATTACTTCCACAAATGAATTCCATAAATGGTAGCCAGCCATGTTGGCGAATATGGTGAATATGGCGATTTCGGCGAATTCTTGTCAAATCGCCAACTGTATGTTATACGTGATGGCCAGTCATGTTTGCGAATCTGGCGATTTTGGCGAATATGGCAAATGTGGCGAATTCTTGTCAAGAGGTCTATTCCTCAAAGCTAAGCAACAACATACTACTTGTTTTTAAAGCAATAAGGAACTACTAACCACTAGTTTTTCTACAGCAAGGAGAACTTAGTTGTAGAACTAAGGACATGATAGATACCTGATTGATTGGTTGAATTTCAAAAGTGGATGAAATACCCATTGAGGCCAATTCTGCAATTATTCGTCTTGGGGCAAGTCGGCCATATTTATTTAATGACATGTAACGCATTGCTTCCATTTTTACCCTATAAGACTTTATTTATGCAATGTCTACGCTGGCTTAAAGAACAATAGGTTGTATACCCTGAGCACTTCACATTCACATTACACTCTAATCAGTTAAGTCTGTTGAAGAACAATAGACTGTATACCCTGAGCCAAGTTGACGATGTGAAAACAAGTTTCAGTGGAGTAAAACACAGGTTTTCAGTCCACCAGAACTCATGGGACCCTGTGAATAAGCTTTTAATGCTAATAGGCCAATTTTGATATATTAAAATTCAGTCCTGAACTCAAGGCATCATCTCGAGGCTGTGGGGAATACATATTATGATTTGTATGACTTTATTCCCCTAAGCCCTCAGATGATACCTTTTGTTTAGGACTGAATATATCGAAATTGCTCTATTAAGTGAACTAGCTATACGACTGTGGAATTAACATTAGCGATCAAAAGAAATAAAATCCATACAATGTGCAATGTCGTTTCACTTCTGTCACAA
>NC_090871.1:19833206-19850706 GCF_036669935.1 Montipora foliosa
ATTAATAATACTGGTATTAAAATTATTTGTTTTAATATTATTGATAAAAAATGTTACATCTTTTATTATACCGGCCTTACGTCGAAGTCAAGAAGCGGTGATTTCAATTGCAGCTTATTTTGTCAAGAAAATTATCAGTTTGTCTTGTCGTTTGGAAAGGTATCGATAAATAAGGTCAAGCAGTCAGAGAACAGAGGATTCAAAATGCCGGACATTCAATAAACAGGATGAGAGTTAAGACCAATTGCCAATGAGGGTCATTTCAGTTCTTGGAAGATTGAGCTAGACTTTCAATCTTTAGTTTAGCGGATAATTTATCTTTGAATGTAATTCCGATACCTTAATTGACAGTCAGTCTTCCAGTATTTTATATTTTACACAGTGTTCAGCAAGTCTACTCTAAATGGAGGCCCAGTTTTTCCAAGACTTTAGAGTGCTATCAGATTGGACATTTCACGCAGATTATGTAAGAGAGCCACTGGGCCCCATTTTCTCGCGAGGAGCACCATGGGTAAGAAATTATGGTAACCCATCTGAAAAAATTTGGTTTTGTCCCCCGAACCATTCCTCCACGTATGGCGCGATTAATTCTTAGTGAGAGGAGAGCTAGGCTGAAAGGAAAGGCTTTTTTGGCTGTTTGTAGAGGATGACAGCAAGAACAAGGTACTAAACGTTAACGGTGGTGCTTGTCCGTAGGTTTCGATCGTGGGTCTGTATTTATGCTTCGGTCACTTGTTAGTGTGAATTCCCCAACTGCTGACCGCGCTCCATTCGACTCTCGGAGAGCCAGCTGTGTGCAGGCTATAGTTAGTGAGACGCGAACTTCACGGAAAGGAACATCAGCGGGAATGTGTGAGCTCGTGATTTTTATAGTAAGGTGAATGCTGTTGGGATAATGATAAAAACTTTTAGAATCTCGCGACTTTCAGTCTAGATCATGAAAATGTCCTCCATATATGTATCTCAACCAAGTATGGGGTTGAAATGGGGCGTTATTGCCTTAAAGTATGTATTCCAAATGCCCCAAGGAAAAAGTTAGCAAAAGAGAAGGCCATTTTACTGGCCATAGCTGTGCTGTAGATTTGAAGGTAGTAGCTATTATTGAAAGCGAAGTTAAGGCATGGCGAGAATCATGCGGATGAGGTCGCAGATAGTGCCAGTGGGAATGGTGTTGTAAGGGAATGGTGTTGTAAGTGCAGAGATTATGGGGTTGAAATGGGGCGTTATTGCCTTAAAGTATGTATTCCAAATGCCCCAAGGAAAAAGTTGGCAAAAGAGAGGGCCATTTTACTGCCCATAGCTGTGCCGTAGATTTGAAAGTAGTAGCTATTATTGAAAGCGAAGTTAAGGCATGGCGAGAATCATGCGGATGAGGTCGCAGATAGTGCCAGTGGGAATGGTGTTGTAAGGGAATGGTGTTCTACGTGCAGAGATTATGGGATTTTCACGGTGAAAACGGGCCTGACGAAAGCGTCAGCTCAACTGCAAGGATAAAAAAATGTCCATTTCCTTGTGCTTTCCTTAACGCTTGCACTCGTTTGAAGTGTATGAAAACGAGACGTAAGGCAAAGCAAGTTGTGATGTTCGCCCAAAGAAAAAAACCGTTCCAGACCCTCCTCTCAGCGCAGCGTTGTAAGAGAAAACATGGAACTAGTGAATCTTTGCCTCTGCGTCATATGCTTGTTATTTCGTTATGGCTCGTTTTCACCTTTCACGAATCTCTTTTGCTTGCGTTTATTCAGGGGCGTAGCGACCATATGCGCACGTACGCCCGTGCGTACAGCTTAAATCCGAGAATCGTTATTCCATGGAGGCATTAATTTTTTTAGTCATTATAAAATCGGGCCAAGTTTTTTTAAATTTCGAATTAATCTGGTGTCTGTGTGCGTGAGTATTTCTTTGAGCCTTAAAATCAAGATATATTGCCTTATTTAAAAAAACGGGATGGTGAAATCATCCCATTTAGCGTTACCAGATAATGCTTGAAATAATCTCTAAAATATTTAAAATTCAACAAATCTGTAGGTCAGTTTTTCAGAAAAATAATTTTTTTTGAAATGTGTCTTTAATTGATTTTTTCACCAACAGATTTTTTTAAAATTTGAAAGATAAACGTTTTAAATTAATCTAAGCTAACATGCGAAAAATGAAAAAAAACATTAACTTCCAGAAGCAGAGATATAAACGATTAAAGTAGCAAAATCAGTCCAACATAGGTTTGGGCTGGGTTGTTATCTTCAGTTGTCACTATTGCTTGGTAAACCACAGATGATATAAGGCAATTCCCGGTCATAGGGCAGTCTGCTGGTATTCGGTCATGATCAGTTCCATGCTTTCAATACTAGTGGTGTAGTTGTTTTCTGTAGGGTTGATTTATTGTTACCATCGATCTTCTGCTTGAGGTTGGGAATGCAACAGTAGCTGATCTTGACTGTGTTGCAGTTGAAGATTTTGTGTAATACATGACTTTCTGGGAACTCTTCGTCGAGGATCTTAAGGAACGTTCGTCCAACGTTTGTAGCCACGTTCTTGCTAAAAGGTGGGTTGTACCAAATGATGTTTCTGTGGCGTTTCCTTCTGGTGGAGTTCGAAGACTGTGTTATGCTTGGTGTGTATGAGAGCCTGTGATTTTATCCGCTGTCATCTAGGGCTTTCTGATAAAGAGGTGCCGCTTCGTCAAACGAATATTCATCAATTGAGATTTCGGACAACCGTTTGTTGATGGCTTTTGGAATGGTTTCGATAATGCGAGGTGGATGGTTTGATTTCTTGTTGGCGTAGAGTGCGGATGTTTCCGGGGTTGGAGTACGCCATGTATTTCCCATTAGACAGGTTGAGGGTGACATTGAGGAAGTTTACAGTTTTTTGTTGGCCTCGATTGTAATTTTTAGGCCGCAATTCCTGAAAAAGATTCAGTACCGCCGTAGCTCCCCATAGTGACGTGAAAAAGATTAGATGAGGTTTTTTTACCCCATGACCCACCGTAACTGTAGAGAATATAACTTTTTGCTTGAAGGATGATATTACGTTCATTGTCGGCTGTGAATATGGTGACATATTTACATGCAATTGTAGAGCGTCACTTAGCAATTCAATTGAAATCGATGGGTAGACGTTTTTCGTCTGTTTAGATTTTTTACAGATTACTATGAATTTCTCTTAAAGGCACAAATTACATTTATTACTCAAATTATTATAGGGTCTACATTTCTTTAGGATTTTCCATTTGATGTTGAAGGGTTTCTTGGTTTCTTAAAATGTCCATACATGCTTTGAGAGTTCTGTTTCATTTCTTTTGTTGGTGTGTTGGAAGGATGCTTTGTGGTTTCTGGACCTTTCTTTGAAGTTTGTTGCTAGCCCGACATATGTTTCTGTGGATGTTCCGGTTGTGAGAGTGGCTTTGAAGACGTGACTACGTTTGTTTCAAGGCATTTTCTTTATAAAAGAGTGCATGCATCTTTTTTCCGGCAGTTGCATCCCTTTTCAGGTGTTTGTGGTGTCAAGAGTTTTTGATAAATCCATCCCTCTAGTACTGGATACAAACACAAACTCACCTATAATCCTCAACCCACTCAAGCACCAATAAGTATGCGCAAGAGACATGGGCATCACATGGTATGATTCCCCATGGAACGGAAACGTAAACGGAAACGGAAAAGACAAATTCTTTCCAAATAATCACCCACTACACAAGATCTTCAACAGACACACACTCAAGTAAACCTATGTTCTTGCATGCCAATTATGAAATCAATCATCGCGTCACAAAACAAATCAATCCTCTCCAATGACACGTCCACGACACCGTAAAGACCTGAAAAGGAATGCAACTGCCATAAAAAAGTTGAATGCCCTCTTTAAAGAAAATGCCTTGAAACAAACGTAGTCACGTCTACCAAGCCACTCTCACAACCGGAACATCCACAGAAACATCTGTAGAACTAGCAACAAATTTCAAAGAACGATTCAGAAACCAAAAAGCATCCTTCCAACACACTAACAAAAGAAATGAAACAGAACTCGCGAAGCATGTATGGACATTTCTCTTCAAGTGCTGAAGAACATTTCATTGGTGTTTATATAGTAAAAATATATATTAACAGCAGACAGTACTGTTTCAGCCTTTTGGGACTCATCAGTGCAGTGCTGATGTCTAGGATGGAGGTTAAGCTTAAAACGCCACTCCAGATGTTCCACACATGTGGTACATCTAAACCATGCCAGAGTGCTCAAACTAGCGAGCTAGTGAGCATGCACAAATGCTAGGGGCAATGACTCATCCTAGTAGAGTGCTCAATTTGGACATGAAAGTAAAAACTTTGTAATGCCAAAGAGCTATATATAGGTAGGTGGGATAAAAAGAATTCGAAGATGAAGCAATTTAATGTAAACTCTATTTGTAAACTATCATTACCAGGAGTGATGGACTAATCAAATCTACGTTGTATCGACTCTTGCACAACATATATTTAGTTTTTCATCACGTAATTACGCCCATCAGATCAAGCCAGTTGATCCAACGTACAATGACAGGATTATTGTCCACGGTTACTTGCTTGAAAACAACGAAAATTGATCCGTTTGTGTTTGTCTATAGTTCGTAGTTCCATGCGCGCGCGGACTCAAATGAGCAGATGACGCATGTGTAAATGCTAATCTTGTTTCTGATTTTGCAAATTCACTCATTTATATCTCTGCTTCCGGGAGGAAAATTGTTTTCAGTTTTTGCGCGTTGACTTAAATTTAAAATGTACCTCTTAAAAAATGTAAAAAAATTCTGTAAATGAAAAACGAAAATTAGGGACATTCCAAAAATACTGATTTTTCTGCAAAACTGGCCTACAGATTTTGTTGAATTTTAACTATTTCAGAGATTATTTCTAACATAATCAGGTAACGCTGTATGGGAAGTAGGCTGGTCTATTTAGTGTTAGGAAAGTTAGCCAGTTTCAAGAGTTACTCGTTTTGTGAAACGCAAGTAGCTTTGTTTGCAGTTTTTTAGCAACCTTTGAGTGGAAAGTATCTAGTCAGTAAGTAAACAAGTTTCGGGGAACCTACTTAACAAAGTCAGCGTAACTAAATTTGTCGGGACGATCAAACCTTATGGGAATGATACTGGCAGTGTTTGTACCGATCAAGTCTTTGTTCCGAAAGCCTTGCCCACGCACCACTTCTCATTACATCCCAGTCCTTAAGAGGCATACCTTAAGTTTTTCCTTTGATATTTTTCTTTGGTTGCTGTGGGGATTTGTTACAGCAAAGTAGCGTTCCACTGCGATCACCACTAGAGTGAAGGTAGAACAAACAGCACCGATCCATTGTATGGAGGCCACTCGCATGAAACAGAATACTTCTCCAGACATGCCCTCTGGTTTGGTGGAAATGAGTCGGAAAATCAGTTCTGATACATGAAATGCTGAGTAACAGATGTCTGCTACTGCCATGTTAACAAGCAGGTAATTAATAGGCATCCTATGAAATAAAATGATCAATGTTCCTTGTAAATTTATGTTAGTTAAGAATTCAATTTACTTTTACCTTCTGTAGAATTTGCAGACATGGCAGTACTGACTTCATGCCTTCATGCATGACGAGAACACATACTGTAAATCTTGCGCTGCCTTTCGTTGTTCTTGCTTAACAAACAACTTTTACAGTTGTTTTAAACGTATCTTGTCGGCTGGGTTTGCACAGGCTGCTCATTTACACTTCTTATATGTACACCACTGGAAGCAATTGTTTAACGAGTATCTTGAATTCCCTTTGCACTGAAGGGATAGTAAGGATCATATGAGCTCTACTTGAACTTTTAAATTACTTATCCTTGACTGACCTCATATCGCGATTTCTTCTTATGACAGCACAGACTAGAGAGTTCCCAATGATGCATATAACAATTAATATTGAAGAAACTCCCGTTGTGACAGCGTCAATTGTGTTGGACATCACTCTGGAGACAAATTATAGAAGACAAAGAACTTGCATCAAAAGATGTCCATGTGCTCTGTTTGGGCGATAATTGTGGTCGTGCCGTTCCCGGCTGTCGGTTTAGTGGTCATCAATCGCATATGAAGTTTTACCGTGTTTAAATAAAGGATGGATTGATTGTTTGATGCCACCTCTGTGTCCCCTGTTTAAAGCCTAGGTTCGAATTCAGGGGATAAATCATAGGGGAAATTTGGACCAACGAGTTTTTCTATGACTGAACTGCGGTATTATTCAGACCCCGTTTATCCGGACAAATTTTGCACGGACAAAAACTTGTACGGTCCCACTTTGCGTTCACACGGGATCGGTGCAACTGGACGAATTTTTGAACGGCTAAGTGTGCAAATTTGGGACCTAAAAATAGCTGGTCAGCTTTTTGACCGGCACGGTTCCAATATGTGTACGGACTCATGAAAACACCCAAACCGTGCAAGGTTTTGCACGGTTAGTGCGGTTACGGCCTGGAATCTACTTATGATTTTTGGTTGCTAAGCAAAAATGTTGTAAGGTCGCAATTTGTTAAGTTACATGATTTCGCTGTTTTTAAAATCAATTTTGACACAAAAGAAATTAAGAAAAGCAAGATACAGATATGAGGAGACGAGCGATAGCTGTCGGGCATCTCTATTTTAGCCAGATTAGCTAGGCTACTGCAGTACATGTTGCTGCATATTACCATTCACGGTCTCCGATCTTCATTGATCGAGGCAACGTACACAATTTAATTTCTCGGTGAGCATGTACAGCTTACAAAACAACCCCCCGTGGAAAAAGTCACGGACCGTGGGGCCCGTTTCTCGAAAGACACGAAAACTTTTCAGGCCCTAAAAGCCATTTTGGAAAGCTGATCTTTTAAGATGCTTTCCAGATAACAAGAAGCAGAGTAACTGTCAAGTTTGACGGCTTAAACCCTCTCTTTTCTTGAGATACAGAGGGAATTTTGATACCCGAAAAGGCCCGAACAGGTTTGGGAGTTTCGAGAAATGGACTCTAGAAAGGCATGTTTAGCTGCAACGTGATTGGCTAAAAGCATTAGCTTAACCAATCACAGCAGAGATGTAAGCAAATGCCGCGACTGGTCTCAAAATTTGCACGGATCGGTACAAATACCAGTGCGATCTGTAACAGAATTTGCACTGTTCCATGTAAACAGGCGGTCCAGATACAAAGTTCGTCCGGACCCGTGTAAATGTAGCCTTAGCTTCTTGTATTGTAGGATCTGCAATGGAATGTAAGAATGTAACTAGACGCTCCATGAGCATACTGGGTTGCCTGTAGTACGCGTTACTCAAAAACAGAAGGGACTGAGTTCGGTGGTATTGAACTGCAGCATTTTTCAAGTCGCAGCTCATTAAGACTATTTAGGGAGTCACCCAGAAGTCGTTCCAGCAGAGGCCCTTTGGTTCATACGTTCATACGACGAAACAGATATTTTTCTGAGGTTAAAAACCTGGCTACTATTCTATTAATCATTTGTCACAAAGAAAAAATTCCTGTCATCTTTAGAAAAATAGGCACGCATTGCGTACGTGTGGTAGTGCAGTAACACAGCGCTTTATTCCAAATTGTCAACTGAGCTGCGTTTTGTCTTCCAGGAGATTCAAGTTGTCTTTGCATGATATGTAGCTCTAGTAGTACACGATATTGTTTTGGTATTGTATATCATTGTAGTGCCGTGGTAGAAGTCTTAGCTAAATAGCCCCCTGAGAAGACATGTGGTTACTAGCAAAGTACTAAACCCAGAAAGATTGAAGAAAATAAAAAGGAACCGAGAAACATTGGCTTCAAGGCTGACATGTTAATAATTTTCAAGTTCCCTCACAACTTCGTTTCACCACAAGTTTAAGCGTGCACTCTGAGCGTCTGACAGCTTTGTAATACCAAGGTTCAATGAAGTTTCCCCTGTCTGGCGGGGTTAGTATCTGGATAGGTGACCTAAAAAATATGCACTTTGTAACAGAAGCATATGACCGAAACTTCTATTTTAAAGCTCAAAAATGCGAACTAAGCAAGGTACAGATTTTGTTAGCCTTCTTTACGCAAAACAAATGTTGATCCAAAAGTAAATAAATATTGATACACAGTTTTCAGGACGGTCAATCGAGAATAAAATATTTTGTCATCAGCAACAAAATTTACGACATGAAAACAAGACTAATTTTGAACCGCAAATATAAAAAGATTAGCGAAAAAACAGTTTGGGAGATTTTTGCTACGTTCAATTTTTTAATTATAATTTTGGCTGCACAAGTAAATTGCAAAATCGAAAGAGACATCGAATTCAGCGGGCGCCGTGGTCAAGTCAGCGCGGCGTGTTTACTTGCGAAACAGTAAAGCATCTGTGTCAAATGATGGCAAGATACCGGGTTTTTATTTTTGTTAGTTTTCTTTTTCTTTCAAGTGCTATAAAGTTTGACAGGAAATTTGCGAATTCAACACAAAGATCACAATCGCCCAACTCTTGAAGTTGACCATTGTTCCTGCAAAGTCAAAAATTTACTTTCCAAGACAAGGTTATTTATCACCAGGTAATTCCATCGTTTTGGAAATAGCAGCGACTTTATTATTCATCAGCGTCACAGTTTTTTGCTGATTTTTGGGCTCATTTTGTTGAAACTCAAGCACGCTTCCAACAGACCTGTTTATTTTCGTGACTTAAGCACGCACTGCTTACAGTGCACTACCACAAAAATCATCCCGTATCACGTTTCAACCCATGTATGCAAATTTGTTAAGCTCGAAAATAACCCAACATGATATATTCACAAAGACTGGAAATGTCACAAAAACCTTTTCCAGCGAAAGACTTATTGAAACAAACAACATATTTGCTATTAGAGGCAAAAAACCCTTCCTATTTCAATTCCGTGCGTGCAAACAAGACCGGCAAACAATCCGTGTCATAAAGCATATGCAAGTAAGCTTAAATAAATTTCTGACAGTTCAAATCAAACCTATTTCGAAGGAACCTTGACCGTAAATAATGAAGCACAAAAGAGACAAGAAGCTTTGAGTCAAATAATTCTTCACTGTCACATTTCCAATTATTTTTCTAGTTGAAGACTGTGCAGATTTGAGTACAAAATAAATGTAAATTGCCCGACAACTGAGATGCGACCTCAGCAAACACTGCGATGCCTTTAAGGCGTTCGATTCTTTCAATGTTTGTTAAACCCATAAAAATACTGCCATTTGATTTGTTGCACAATAACACCAATTAGTATAATATTAGAAACAAAGCTCACTTGATATCCAACGCGAAAAATGCAATTGTTGTCGAAGACCATTACTCGTCCCTTTAAAGACTCCATATATTTATTTCTCACCGCCTGTCTTGTTTATCCAATTAACGTTCCATTCTTAAGCTCCATAAAGGTATATTTTGTCTAAAGATCCACCAAAACACCATTTGGGTTTCGATGACTTCGACGCCATTGCAGGTTAATTAAATATAATTTTACTATGTCCACCAGAGAAATCGCTACGCATTTCCACTACCCTCTCAATCTTAAGAAAATACACACAGAAGACTCCATGCACAAAGACACCAGGCAAGACTTTTACCGAAACGAATAAAAATAAAAATAAAAATAAAAAGAGAAAACAAAGAAATTTTACCCATTTTCCGACTGGGATTGCCATGACTGGCAACTCAGTAATTAATTGCAGTGGAAGGAGAAAAGTTTTGCTAAAAGGGGGAATGAAAATTACATAGCAACCCATTCGCGATTGTTTCCACCCTCCGTTCATACTAAATTTACAATACAAGACAGATATCTTCTGCCTTTTAAAATTCGTTTACAACTGGCTTTTGCACGTGATTTAAATATGCAATTGTTCTAAAAGCGTCTAGCTTTGTTTCGTGAAAAGGGTTTTACGAAACGACCATGATCCTGAAGACAATTACTTTCAATTGAAAATATGGTTTTGATGAAACTTTGATCACAGACCTAGATTACACTTTAGCCGGGGATACACCGTTCAGCATTTGTTGATCAACAAATGTTGCAGCTGTTGTTCAACAAATGTGAACAGTGTGTCATGTCATGTTGAATGTTGAAGTATGCTATTCAACACATTGAAGGCTGTTGAACGAAAACAGAGACCAGCTCTGTTCCAACATCGTTCAACATTTGCTTAAATGTTGCAATTTGTTGAACCGTATGTCATCGACTTAAAGTCACGTGAATAATTAGCGCGGTAAATTCATGAACGGATGTATTTTTTATTTCAATTGTTACTCGGGGGCCGGGCACCCGGAAACGCCGCAGAGAACTATATTGTAAGAGCAGAACTTACGACCTTCTTATTACTAGTTAGGAAGCTCTACCGGTACCACTAATCAGTAACCTGAAACTAGCTCAATAACTTCGCCCCCGAAGGTGAAGGTCTCCTAGGGTTTTTGGGGAACAAGGGAACATGACCAAATTTAAGAGGGGAACAGAGGAACGAAGTCAAAATATTTTAGGGAAGGAAGAAACGTGGAACAGTTTCGGGGATCACGAGAACGCTGTGTAAGGGAGGACAATAATAATAATAAAAAAAGACGTAAAAGGCGCTTATTTCAGGGTTGGCACATTTTCTTTTGTCATTCAACAACCTGTATTTAACTTACACACCTACTAAATATTCAACGCAGACTGAAAGTCGGGGGAGAGTTTGATTAAGTAGCAGGGAAGAGCGAGGCTGATAAATTAAATTGAAAGAGATTTATACAGATAAATTCCTCCAGCGAGGGAAAAATACAGCTAAATCCCTCGAATGAGGGATGTTATTGAAACAAACCCCAAAACGATAGACTTCATAACAAAAAATTTCATTCCAACCTCGCTCTTCCCGATGAAATCAAATTCGTTCTCCGGACAAATTTTGATTAGTATTTAAAACAAACATCTCAACAAAATATAAAATTCTGTTTATTTCAATAAGCATGTGTTACAATTTAAGGTGTTTTGAAATTATTAAAGTACACTGATTAAAAGTAGCTTGTCCAAAATCATACATTTAAGTTTTATTACATCCCTCAGGATGCTTTGAACATCCTTCTTTCTTATCTAACTCGACTTCACATTTTATTAATAACTTTTCAGGAGCAACAGACGTCTCAGCGGGTAATGACCTAGCTTCACAACTGTCGAATTTCTTTCAAATCTCAATCTTAGTTGAAATATTAGAGGGGGCCTTGATATTATTGCAAAGACCTGACATCCCTATGCCCCGTGCGCCTCATGACAAACTTGTATGGAAGTTCCTTCTACAGTCCTTTGTGGTTTGTGAAGTGACCCTCAATTCCAGCGTCTTTGCGTAGCCTCTTAACCGTTTCCCCCAGAATTTTGTGGCCCACTGGATAATTTCCATAGCCAACTGCAAAATGTGTTAAAAATATAATTAGGGCATTTTTACAACCTAACGTAAATAATTGGCTATTTTTTTAAAACTTACCATCATCAAAAGACGTTAATCTACGTCTAAGAGTCAAGTAGAACGCGTCTTAGCTTTCGCCACTCCAGACTCAGGACACCTGGACAAATATTTCTTGCACAGCTGAACGAAGCAGCGTCGAAGCGAACTGTTGTTTGCGTAATAATATGCTCAATTCGCAATTTTGCGTAAGAAAGAGTTCCTCGTCGCTGTCCATGACAGGAACGCATGAACAGACTGCTGCTGCGTAGAAAAAATGGTTAGCAAGAATGAAAACAACTAAAGAAACGAAAACAAAGTTAAGTCCCTTGGGGACGCCATAAATGATTCAAAGTCTATTGTTTCTCAAAAACATGAAATCATGAAAAACCATGAAAAATCATGAAAAACCATGAAATAAGTCAGATAAACACCTCAGCCTACGGTCCGAGGGATGTATAGGGAATAATATCTTCGTTCTCTGTATTTATCTCTACTTACTTATCTCATAACATTGTCTTTGCACCTATGTCACAAATGACGGCAATCGTCACCTGAATCTATTGAAGCTCAAGGGCTTCGCTCCTGCAGGTATCACAGGTCTCCGACTCTGAGCAACTGGGCACTTCCAATTGGACGTTTGAAGGTTCGACTCCTGCAAAACGCTAGAAAACTCGGATTTTTCTCCCTAGTATCCTTGAGTCAACATCGGGATAATATATACACCTCTTCATCTCAAAGTTGATGTTGTTTCACCTGTGTATTCAAAGGGTTTTGTTATACCTCACAACTGAAATGCAGTTTTTACTGGATTGGCAGTATGGCAAACCAGTCGGAAAATGAGTGGCATTTAGTCGTTTTATTATTCTCATTTTCTTTTTTTTCTTTTCCGTGCCAAGTAGTAGTGTCTTTGTGCGTAGAGTGTTCTGCGCGTATGTATGTTGGGTTTGAGGGTGTAGTAGAAATGCGTAGATTTTATCCAATGAACACAGTAGAACATTTAATTAACCTGCAATAGCGTCGGAAGTCATTGTAACTCGAATGGCGTTTTAGTGGATCTTTAACCCTTTCACTGCCGACGGCTTCCCCATTGACGAGTAAAATCGTCTGGCGTTAGACAGAGTAAAATCTATAAGTGTCAATTTGCATTTTTGGCGGTGAAAGGGTTAACTGGGGACATAGTTTTTGAGCGAATCTCGATGTTGTTAATTAACTCTTTCACTGCCGAGGGGTTCCCCATTGACGAGTAAAATCATCTGGCGTTAGACAGAGTAAAATCTATAAGTGTCAATTTGCATTTTTGGCGGTGAAAGGGTTAAACTCCCTTATGGAGCTGAAGAATGGAACGTCAATTGGATAAAAAAGGCAGGCGGTGAAAAATAAATATCTGAAATCTTGAAAGCGAGTAATGGACTTCTTCGAGCCGTATTAAAGTCAGCTGTAATTCCAATAAACCAAATGGAAAATTCTCTGGCAACTTTTTGTGGTTGGATATGGAGAGAGAAGGAATCGAACACCTCGAGTGGATCTGTGATTTCCGTTGTCTGGCTATTTTTATTAATTTGTACTCAACTCCCCACAGTCTTCAGGTAAAAAAAACAATTGGAAAATTGACTGTTAGTTAAGAATGATTTATGGCAGAGCCAAATGTGATGTTTGTTTCAATAAATGTTTCCCTGGAAAGGTTTTTGTGAGATTTTTTTTAGCCTTTGTGGATTCATCGTTTTGTGTAATATTAGAGCTCTATCAATTTGCATACGAGGGTAACAATAGACTTTATTCACGATGGCCACCATGTTGGATTTGCTATTATCATGTAAATTAGCTACACACTTCTGAGGGGGCAAACAACACAAGTTCGAGAGGTTATAGTGAGCGATTTGTTTCACGTTCATCGAATGTTTATCACCTAAGTAGTGAAATAGAATGATTACAAAAAGTACTTCGATGTTTTTTTTTACGGTCAATCCGAGAAATGAGCAGATAACGAGGTAGAAAGTCAAAATATCAAAGGCAATCAAAAGATATCTTATTATTATAAAAGGTACTTAATTCTAAATTCTAAATTGTTCTTTTAGCAATGTTATTTCAATATTTCGACGAGCCGATTTTCCGCAAATTGCCTTTTTTTCCACTGTTTGCCCCCCAGCATAACACATGGCTAATTTGCATGACACTTTGAAAACCAACATGGCGGCTATCGTGAATAAGGCCTATTTGACACCCGCCGAGCAGTTTTCATAAAGATGACAGGAAGTTTTAGTCGTGTTCTTAATAGGTAGCTATAGTTTTTAACGTCAGAAAAAAAGATCTGTTTTGTCTCTTTGGTGTAAATTAAAGTTCATTTGGGAAGCCAAAAATATTTCTTTAAGTTCCTGGTTAGTCCAGTTTAGTCCAGCTGCAACGTGTGGCTTGCTGGAATTTGATTTATTCTGCACTGTTATTTATGCATTCAACATCAAAGATGAACTGTGCCCCTCTGGCATTTAATTTCTGCTGCGCCTTTATTTATGCACTCAACATCAACGATGAACTGTGCCCTTCTGGCATTTGATTTCTGCTGCGCGTTTATTTGTGCACTCAACATCAACGATGAACTTTGACCTTCTGGCATTTGATTTCTTCCGCACCATTATTTACGCATTCAACATCAACAACGAACTGTGCTTTCTAGCATTTGATTTAGTTTCTGCTGCACCGTTTTTTATGCATTCAACATCAACGATGATCTGTGCCTCCTTGGCATTTGATTTCAGCTGCACCGTCGTTTCCGCATTCAACACAACGACGAAGTGTGGCTTGCTGGCATTTGATTTCTTCTGCGACGTTATTTATACATTCAACATCAACGATGAACTGTGCCCTTCTGGAATTTGATTTCAGCTGCACTACCATATTTATGCATTCAACATTAACGATTAACTGTTCCCCTCTAGCATTTGACTTCTGTTGCGCGTTATTTACGCCGCATTGAACGTCAACGATAAGCTGTGCCTTTTTGGCATTTAATTACCGTTGTTTATTCATTTAACATTAAAGATAAACGCACCCTGCGAGCAGAGCCTCTCTAAAACTCCCCAGAGGGCGAGCAAGAGAACCTCTGCAGCAATTGTGTCAATTCTTTGAAGAAAGGCTCTGCTGGCAGGGTGAGATAAACGTTGGCTTCCTAGCATTTTAGCTAATTTAAAGAGCTCTTAACTTAAGCTACTTATTGATGGAGTTTAATTATACCTTCACCCACATTTCCACCACGGTGTAATTCTTATAGACTACTCAAATAGAAATAGATAGCTAGCCATAATAATGTGGTAAGAGAAATGTTTGGTAAGTCAGCATATATTTTACCCTGTGAGCAGAGTCTATTCGATCCGAGAAGAGGAAGACGGCTCCCAGCGGCCAAGACATTTTGTGTTGAGCATGCGTTAAAAAAATTTCAATGTATTTGGTGTCAGTCATGCGTGACCAGTAACCCCAAAACCACGAAACAAGAACAAAGAGTCTGGAAATTTGCGAACAACTCTAACAAACACACCACAACTAAGGTATCACTCAAGATACTTCATACTTTTAAATTGCAATTCATTTTTTTACTCAAAAATGTACAGGTTTCTGGCAGAGTATAGTTTCTTTCACCGGCGCACGGAGAAAAGATTCATGGGAATTTAGACAGTTTAAAATTGCCACGTGCACGATGTGGGCGAGGCGATTGATCATTCGCAAAAATACATGGATTAGCAGCAAATCAAAGAATGTCGAGGTGGCTGGCAGAGTCTTCTTCTCCTTCCCGCCTTACCTAGGAAAATCGAGGAGACTCTGCTTGCAGGGTACATGTACATATATTTCTGCATGTTTTTATGCGTACATTGACAAAACTACACAGGCTCAAAATATTCCTAATAAGTTACATGCAATTTTAAATGCAGGTCTGGAAAATAGTCTTTTAATCATTTTCCTGGCTGACAAAAACGTAACTAAGAAAATCCCTGGGAAAAAAAGAGGGCCAGAAAAATTGATGGCTGGAAGTAAGGTCTCACAGCGCAGATCCTGGCTGGCAAGTGCATTTTATAAGATACGTCTAGCTGGCTCTGACGAGCGGATAAAATTTTCCCACGAGAGTTAATTATAAACCAAAGAACACTCAGTGACCGTCAAGCAATCGGTCAAACCAACAACAAATCAATTTTGAAAAATTTCTCGTTGAGTACTCTTGAGTTATTTGCCAAAGGCAAAGTGAGTGTACATCTGAGAAGATTAATTGTGTCATGATACATGTAACTTCAGAGCTGAACAACACAGAATTGATCATGAATCGACACAGAGAATAATTGATAACCGACACAGTTTATTTCTGTTTATTGTTTTGCTTCATGATATTCAACAGCTAGTGCGGTGAATATAAAAATCATATTATTATTTCTCTAGGAAACCGCCCAACCAATCAGATTGCTGCTGGAAACTCCGAAATTCTGCTAATTATTCATTGTGGTTGCTGTTATTCCAACCCAGCATTTTTAAAGCTCTAGTGGCATTCAGACATAGACATTTGACACTGTCATATAGCAATTCAAAATTGTGAAATAAATAGAGGATATTACATGGCCGCGCGGAGATACGAAATTTCTCTTCAAGTATCGAAAAATATTCGAGTGAAATATTTTTGAACACGAGAAGAGAAATTTCAAGCGGCCATGTAATATTCTATTTATTATACAAACACCATTGAAATACTAAATCATTCCACCAAAGGCATCGAAAGGCGCGATTTTCATATGGACCAATAGCAACAGTACATGGGAGGACTGATTTCAATCTTTTGGCAATAGGCTTCGAAGCTATTTTAACATGAAGCTTGATTAAGGAAATGAGCCGCCACTTCGATATATATCTTTTATCTTTGTCTTTTTTCTCTAGCAATGTTACAATGAGCTTGCTTTTGCGTGTTCGATAATTCACCGTGATCGTAAGCATAATTAGCACTAGACACGATGAGATCACCCACAATATTCGAAAATGCTCTGTAAAATTCATCAGTCAATCCGTCGTTACTTGGCGATTTATTATTCTCAAATGAATTTACACTCATTCATCTATTATAAGCTTTCCATCGCTCGCTTTACGCTTTTCGATAGGGAGTTTAGGGATTTGTGAACTTAAAAAAAAAAAGCTGCTCAAATTTTCCGATAGGTCTAGATCATCTTTTTTGTAAATGTTTGAGTAAAAGTTCTCAATTTCTCCCATGACCTTTTTGCGATCTGCAACTAAAGACCTTCCTTGGTGAAAATCTTTCGAACCGAACTTTTGGCTTTGTTATGAGATTCAAGATTCAAAAAGTACTTATTGCTTCGACTCATTTTTCATACCAGGTGGCTTTTGACAGCCAGGAAAAAAAACAAACGATTTTTTTTACCAGCTAGGGACAGCAATTCAATCTATATTCCCAGCCAGCAAGACGACTGTAGAATTCACAGAGTTACGTACAAATATGTTGAACGTCCTAGCCAACTCGATTACTCCTTGCAGAGCGGCTTTTTTGCCGAGCGGCCCGCTGGGTACTCCTGTTTTGATCGAAATATTGCTTCCCTAGTCAATTCTTCATAAAATTTGTCGTATACCATTTTTAAGATCTCAAGGCGATCTGCATTCTCAGAGGAAGGACATCTATCACAGTTTTCTTCTAGAGTTTTGATGGAAATTTCAATGTCAGGTAAGTTTCTCCTTTTTTCTCGTGCCCTTTCTTTGCTATTTTTTATAGTCACCTGCCTAATCTTGAACTTAATTAAGTCCCACCTCACTCTTTTATCAGTTAGTTACTAACCACAATGGTACACTTCGGGTAATCAATGCAACAAAGCTTGCATTCTCGAGTAAGCTTGCGTTGAATTTCCTGAACAATGGGCCGTGGTTTTGGTTGTCGATACTTTTGAAAAGAAGAGTAGCTGCCTATAGTGACCACAGTTGACTGATGGAATAATATCATCCTTTTCAATTTCCCCCAGGCAGACATCGCTAATTAAGGGGATTCTTTTGCCTCGAAGTAAAACGTTTAATTTCAGGATTTCGCAGTGTCCATATCGATCCACTAAGTCAAAATCAAGACGCAGGTCGTCAAGAA
>NC_090871.1:19853206-19870706 GCF_036669935.1 Montipora foliosa
CCTCTCCAATGGCCTCTTCTTTACTTTGTAATATTGAACAATCTCTAATTCATTTACAGCATACTATTAGAAAAGACAAGCATATCTGCAACAATTTTGCATCCTTGAGGATGATACTTAATGTAACTGAATCAAAAATTGATATTGTAGTTGTAATATTGAGTTTTTCAGTTAACTTGGTACATCGCATGGCCCCGTACATTTTCGTCTTTCTCTCCTCAAAATATTATCATAAACAATTGCCAGAGAGACACAATTTCTTATTATGTACGATCTAGCTAACATTTCGTCCTAACAGCCTTAGCCTAGTTTTGCAGTCTTACTGGTTTCTACGACGGAACTCGCGAGATTTCGATGAACTAAGCGTAATCAATCTGTTGGAAACATGCAAAGTGCCTTCTACTTCTCACCAACTTGTCGTTTCGCGAACTATCAGTTCGCAGACATCTCGGGTCAGTTTACCAACGTCTCGACCGTAAAAGCTTCCTCACTATTATCCCTTTGGCTATGGATCAGACCCCAGGACGAAAAGACAATGGCGGATCGATCTCTCTCAGCAAAAACGCTAAGTTAGTCTCATTATTCTTAGCTTCGGCTCGTCCGGAAACTCTGCCGTAGCTTTCACGAAGAACAGAATCATTAATTTAAGAAAGGTTTTCAGTGTAAACTTCGCGAAAAGACTAAAAGTAATCAGTTCAAGAAGGGAACGTACAATTTAAGAGCAAACGTAGCTTAAGCTTTATACATATTTAAGTCTTTTTTTAGAATTTAAAAGCACTCGAGCTCAGCGCATAATTTGTCGATGAAGAGTGAATTGATTACGATGCACAACCCAAAAGTCCCCGAACGAAAAGCGTTAAACTAATATTTACAAACTTTGAACTACCGGCCATGATAACATGGTACTGTATTAAAGCAAGTCCATCACTCCCGGTTCTCCTAACATCACACGGTTTACCATAAAACCATCGGAAAAAAGCCGATGTGTAAACAATTCTCTGCACTCCATCACACGCGAGTATACCCGCGTCATTCCTTTTCTTTTCTTCCGAATATCACTTATGGTCGCGCCATTCTTTTTCATCTTTTCCGAACATCACACGATTATTCATTTTGCTAACGGGATTCAACGCTCTTTTTCCCCATCACTTTACTCGTTCCTGCGCAAGCGAGCATTCACTTATAAAAATGATCTTTGATCTTGCGGGACCAAGCAAGAAGTCCCGAGCGGGCAAGAGAGCTCCATCTTGCCCGCTCGGGTAGCCAATCACAGCACGGGATTTGGTTTATCTTGGCCTTTCACGGAGCTAGTTATATAATATCAAATGACTCTTTAAAACGCTTCGTGCAATGGTTCAATTGCTGTAAAGTTTCAACGAGCCAATTCACTCCAATGTGTAAAAATCATTAAGTTAGCGTCATCGAGTCCACTTACATGTAACTGAGCGAGTTCATCTTGAGCGGCTCTCTTGAGTGAGTTCACTCTATCGAGTATCGACAGTATCCGTCTTTGTTACTTAATTAATTACCATTAAAGGTGTAGTTAAGGTGAAGTCATAATAGGCTAACTGTTAAGTAGCATTCCAAAGCTTGCTCATTCGGTTCTTCTATCACATGACCCTCCCTCCACTTGTTATGAAAGACAAGAACAACAACAGCAACAACTTTATTGTACTCGTGTAATATGTTTAAGTTAATATTCACAACAAATTACTTAGAATAAGCCATTTAAACTGAGGTAGCGACTCCCTAAAATAACTAAAATGCGTAAAAATTCCAGGGAGCCGGAGAAATAAATTGAGTTAAACACAGAAACAAAGATATAATGTGGTCATCTTAAAATTGTTATGTTATATCACGTTACTGTTACTGCGTTACTCGCATTTGATTGTTATGCAATACAACATTCCCGGATGAACGCGTGCTTCGGTTTTGACGCAATAAATTGTTTGTTCAATATGGAAGTCTTGCCTCTTTTCCTCGTTTCATAACAAAATCACAAGCAGTAATTAAGGGAAACCCGCCGAGGAAATAACGGCTAAATTAGAACACTCAGAAATCTTAATTTCAATTGAGAGAAAGGGACATTCTTAACTGCTCATCAATTAAATTCCCGTTATATTTTAGAAGCAAGGAAGGAACCATAATTAGTTCTCGCTTTAGGGAGATCGTAAGACTGCTTAACAGGTAATCTAGTATTATCTTAATGAATTGGAATAAATGATTAGTGAATTGAAAAAAAAAAAAAGCATAAAGACAGAAGGTAGTAGACGATTTATGAATTTAAAGACGAAGAAACATAACGCGGAACAAGATCATATAACTTGATGATATTCAGGTTTTGCATGAGAAATAAGGGGCACGAGTGCAAAAGATATCATATTTTTGTAGACTAGTGGTAACTGAAATAACAATAGGTTGAAGAGTTGTTGGGTAGGTATTACCCCAAACAATTATTCCATAAATCAAAAATGGGTAAACTGAAGCATTGTAAAGACTAATCAAAATAGTAATATAAAGCCCTATTTACATGGCATAAACTAACCCAGGTTCGACCCGGGTTCGTGGCTACTTTGTACACACGGAGAAGTGCAGAAAACTGATGTGAACACGTACCTTGGGGTGAACCCGGATTTGTTTTTACTCGCATGCGCATTTTTTTCCAGACCAGGACTTATAATGCAGGAGTAGCATTAAAGAAAAAGAAGAAGAAGGCGGATTAAAAAAGTGGAGTTCCTGCCCAAAAACGGCTCGCCACCGTCAATTGGGTATTTGAACTGGAGATCTCGAATAAACCAAATCGGCTAACTCGATGCTAAATCCAATTTAAATCTCCCGGGGTTAAGATTCTTTGTATATTGTACTTGCATTACAATGTAGCATGGATATTTAAATTATGTAGACCAGTTTACGGTAGGGCGGCCATTTTGAAAACAATTGTTTCAAATTCTAATGGAGCAACGTTCGACGGGCAAACGCAGGCATGTGCGAATTTAAAGTTACATGGGTTTGACCCAGGTTTGCGTTCACACGACACTTCTTCAAAAGTAACATCCCATTGTTCAATGACGTTTCTGGTAGGACAGACAAACAAAGAGGGAAAATTAACATCGTTATAAGCTCATATTTGACGAATTTCTCTGGTCGGTCGCATTTCAGTTAAACCAAGTTCCTCTCTGGAGTGAGTGCATGTTGATGTCGCAGTCTGTTGGAATGCGGTTCCTTGATGATCAGCATTGACATTTCTTTCAATTGCACATGAACCATTGCATAGCATTCCCTTCATCTTCTCTCTGAATCTTTGGTTTATTAGAGCATAGGCAAACGGGTTCACAGCTGAATTGAAAGCAATCGTGGTATGAGTTATGGGAAATGCAATACCGCTTATTGGGCATAGGCCAAAATCCTTCAAAACGTGAATTACGGTGTCTGAAATCCAGCAAATTTCAAAGAGTGTAGTAACAGTCAAAACCATCAAGGTCACTCGTTTCCGTACTTTCAACACACCCTGTGTAAAAAGAAAAGTATGATACGATCAAATGCTGGGCAAAGTTGAAAATAGTGTCGATAGAAAGTAAACATAATTCTTCTTCAAAAGCAATAAACAAATTGTGGTGATAATATATCATATTCATAACGCATTTTAACTTGACGTTTCGTACGATACAATATATATCTTCACAAGTGACGGTTGAACAATTTTTTAAAAATTATGTGTGTAAAACTCTGAGAGAGACTAGTAACTGGATTAATGACAATGCTCTTAACAAATAAATGTAATATAAGCCAACCCGTCCCCGCCCTTGAATTCGCTATTATCCTGAATTGTTCATTTGCTTTGAATTCACTATTATCGTGAATTTAGAAGACTGAAAGTTTTTGCATGGATCATGGGAGGTGGTCATATATTTTTTAAAAGACAACCCAAGTGTATGGAGATAGGACTCGAACCTGGCAATGCTCATTGTTAACCCGTCACCTAACCACCGTTAACACCACAACCGCTAGCTGTTCAGTGACAGTATTTTAAACACTATTTGATAATGATATATTTGTTAAACGATAAAAATTGTAGCTACGGTTATTTCATTAAATTGCTTGGCCTCGCTGGAAAACTACAGTCATAGACAAAATAATTCAGGCAAATTGCTTCGCCTCATACTGTTGCGGTACTTTTTATATTAAGTTCTTTGGAATTGGTTAGTGTTTTCATGCTAAATTAAAGGATATTAAAAAAGGTTATTGGTTTCACTTTTCCTGGTAGTTTCCAAGCAACATTGGTAATCGACTCTTACGAGAAACTAGCTCCTACGGCGGTTTGCTCTGTAGTATAGTTGCGATCAAAGTGTGTCTTCTCCTAAGGTCATGAATTTGTTTGGAACAGGTGTCGAGAAAGGTGTTTGGTGCGCTAGGCCAACTAAGTTTTTCATTAGGAATGTTTTAATTGGTTTTTGGTGTCATTACGGTTATTTATGTTTCACTCGGTGGTGTTTTTACACTAACGAAGTCTTTTACTGTATTTTTGGAAGCAACTTATTTTCAGTTCATCTCTGGTCCTTTTGACTTGTTCTCGCGGTTCCAGATCACATTCATGACAACAGCGGTCTCTTTTGGGTTCTCAATAAGTGTTTTTAATCTAAAAAGTAAAGTAAAGTCTCCGCTTACGAGCCAGAAGGCTCATCAGGCCGGCGCTTATCTCCGGTTTCTGTAGCATGAAGCGACTAGGAGTATTTGTACTCCCCCCTGGATGGGATGCTAGTCCATCGCAGGGTTACCCCCAGCATTACGCCGTTACCCATTTATACACCTGGGTGGAGAGAGGCACCGTGAGAGTAAAGTGTCTTGCCCAAGAACACAACACAATGTCCCCTGCCAGGCCCCGAACCCGGACCACTCGATCCGGAGTCGAGCGCACTAACCATGAGGCCACCGCGCCTCCCTAATATTTCTAAGTAATTGAAAATAACACCTGTAATTGTAGTTATTGTCCTGTTCTGCCTGAAACACGTATGCCAGATAAATTTATGGAAAAGGCGGCGCTTACGCTCGTCCCATTTCCTCCTTTTGTCTATTGTTTAACTCTGTTATGTAATAATCGTAAATGGCCATTTTCTCCGTAAATTTGCTGTGTAACTTAATTCTAGATATTGTGACTTCCTTGTAATTTTTGTAACCTGTTGTACTCCGTTCGAGCTAGTCTGATGTTGACAAACCTGTAAGATCCCGTCGAGACAAACGACTTTCTTTGTTGTGGAAAAAATATGTTAATGTGCTGACGCGCAGGCGCAGTGCGTCTTGCAGGCGTCATTTTGACGTGTGATTAGCACTTGATTGTTCAGTGAGATCAGGAACATATAAAAAGAGCTGTATTCCTAACAGATAAAGAGTTAAGCAAGGACTAGTTGAAGATCGTCCCGAGGAGACCAAATAAAGATAAGAAACAGCCGGAGTGTTGAGGAGTCTTTTCTTCCCCCGAAAGATTATCCTTCAACAATTATCAGTCGCCAACAAACAACACTACAAACACTACAAAAGGTCTTTTTCCAAACCTCACGACAAAACTAAATATTTTAAAATTAAAGCCTATGCCTAGATTATTAAAATAGCTTAGGCCTAATTACTCCTCAGCAGCGATATTCTATGGCAGACTTAAATAAATGTCATTTTTTTAGAAAGGCGGTGTCTTGGTCATCAGTGGTAAAGCGGAAGGAAGCGGTTCCTATGGAGTAGAAACTCTTGATTCAAATCCAATCCACGGATACGATTTTTCATTGCCTTATTTTCTCTGCTACCACTAGTCCTGGAACATCGTCCAAAATTCACAATGATAGTGAATTCAAAGCAAATTAACAATTGAGGATAATCGCGAATTCATGGGCGAGAACGTGACTGTTGTATAATTAGTGAAAACTGACTTGTTTAATTGGTGAATAAAACCCTAGAATGAACTCATTTTAAATTAGAACATTTGGCTCAATTGATTCACGATGCATCCATGCTATACAGGACACTTCGTGACGTTTGGCCACCTGGCAAGCACACCAACCATTTACTTATGTGCAACATGATAAATGAAGACCAACAATTATTCATGGCCTTCAATATACAGTTAATATGTTTTCAGGCGTCAAGGTTTTTGTGATTCACCTGTACGTTAATTCATACGTGTCCATAATAATTATGACCAAATCATTGTCAAAGATTTGTTAGTTCCTTAGAGCATCCTTTGAAAGTCTTACGGAAGGAGGATAAAAGTTGTAAATCAGAAAGTTGGTGCTGCCTCTCGTTCATGTCTTAGAAATCTCGAAAGTCTATCTATTTGCAGACATGCGGGTTTAACCCACAAAAACGCTTTTTCTCGTCGAGTTAATTGTTCTTTGAAAATGATTGAAGGGTGTGTTTGTTCTCAGCCGGGCTGCTTTCAAAAAAGCGCTGGCACCGGCAAAATGAAATTGCTTCCTTCGGAGGCGCTCTTCTCGCACACTGAGAACTCTCGTTGCTAGAATACTCGCGCGGACCGTTTGCAGGTTGCAGCTGTCACCGCTCGAATAGAATAATATAGTCAGATCAGAACCTTGGCGCTTCGATCTGGCAGTAAACTAAACTGGTACTGGGATTAGTGCCGCATTGATTATGATTAAGCAGAGAACAAGAGAGGATGAAGTAAAAGAACGGCCAATCAGGTGCCTCTGTAAAAATAGCTGCGTAGCTAAAATTAGATTTTAAACAACTATTATTGGAAGATTCCCATGACTGTATGTGGGATCAGTTCTCTTACTTCATAATCTCTTGACGGAAAATAAATGAGTGGACTGCGCAGGTCTCGTTTGTTCACTTAAATTAATAACTTACACAATGCGTAGGATATAATATATTAATAAATTTTCAACCTCGGACAATGCATTTCTCGTGCTCTGATTAGTTCACTAAATCTCGGTTATCAACTCACATACCTTAGTTTGGCCTTATACGGTAAATGATTGCGTTAAGCGTTGCTAAGTTAAAAGTGTTTAGGCCGGAAAGCAAAATTTCTCTCTGAATGAAGCACACAAAAAAGAACGTTTTTGTAGAAAGTCTGGATCAATTCCGACGTTTAGAAGTACTCAAAAAGGTAAGAAATGTTTTTGTGATGAGCCTGCGTCTGCGTAACCACCAGGGATTGGTTGTTCAAAAGCCGATTAACGCTAATCCCAGATTAAAAATTAATCAAGGAATTTATTTCTAAACTCTCAAATGCTGTCCAACGCTGACATTCGACAAAACTTTACATTAGAAGAATTCAATCTTGAAAAACAATAATAAGCAAAAGAAACTTTCACCAAAAACTTGAAAACGTGGAACCAAAGTTTACGCTAATCCTGGATTAAGTTAATCGGCTTTCGAACAACCGGGCCCAGGTATTTATTACACAACATCGCATCAGTTCTCATTTTAATGAGAACTGATGCGATGTTGTGTCCGAGCAAGCAAGCGAGCGAGCTAGCAAGCGAGCGAGCAAGTCCGTGCGAAATCAAAAAAACTTAAAAGTTTTTTTGATTTCGCACGGACTTGCTCGCTTTTTTCGCTCGTATTTCGTTCTTCCTAAACTTTTGGAGTTTAAGGAATTGAATAAAACAATTATTCCATTCGCACTTGTTGGATATCAGACTAGTTATAGCCAACTCGGCGCTACGCGCCTCGTTGGCTATTTACCATCTCATATCTAAAGCGTGCTCATGGAATAATTGTTAAATAATACGAGCCTTGTTATTTAATGCATAAATGTCGAGGCCTTTGAACACTTTTTCCTCTTCATCAATGCATGCATGATCCACGTAGAACCTCTTACCATACTCACATTACGCTGCGAATAATTTCATTCGTACCTGCTGATGAAATGGTTTCTCCTTTTGATCGTCACGTTTGCACCACAAAGTGTAAACAACAAACAAGTAATAGCCAATGATTAACAGGGATGAAATGCTGACAAAGATTACCATAGTGAGGCGATAAGCCTTTTGCAATTCTTTGGCATCAAGCCATAAGTGAGTACAAGACTTCACGGCGACTTTTCTTTTGAAGCTCTGCATCACGAATCCCCGGATGTTGACCAGTGCTGAAAGGATCCAAGTACCTGGAATAATTACCTATAGCATGGGATGCATGAAACTCTTAACAGTTGCCAAGGAAAAATTAAGGGAAGCAATGTATACAAATAGGAAAATTAACCATTAGTCTTCGACGGGGAAAAAGGTCAGTTGCAGGGCAACCAAAGCATTTTCGAAACTTAGTTGACCACAGGTTACTATTTTTCTAATTAATTAATTAATGTCTTTCTGTCCCGTGAAAAAATCTGAAAATGGAGATTTGAAACTATAATTCATTTCATTTGAAGGACCCAATTAACTTTTTTGAATAATTTCCATACTGATTTGATTTAACTTTTAATATTCTTCCCATATGAAGTTTCCTAAAGGTTATTTGGAAAACATGATTTTCTTGTGAGTGCATCCGCTCCACAGGTTCATCATCGCACCTTCAATTTTTGCCAAGTGAGTTTCCGCTGAATTGAATGTGGATGTACCACAGTGAAGAAGCGTTCCCTTGCAATGGCAATCAGAGTGAATACTGAACTATCAGCTCCGATCCACGCCAACTTTCTTAACGACAGGCAAATTGCATTCCCAGGCATTTCAGCGGGAGTACGAAGGGAATGATTGTAGGTGTCGTAGATTAAGAGGAAGGTGGGATAAATGATGTCAGCTACCGCAAGGTTCACTAGCAGATAATTGAAAGGAGTCCTATGAGATATAAACAAGAACGGAACTGATTCAATCAATAACTCTGAATGATAAATAAAAAGCACCAACACTTTCTCGTATCTTAGATATGTTACATTCCCTGCAAAGATTTTTTGGGATAGTGGTTACCATGCGCTCGGTGTGCTCCGTCATGTGCATTTATTAAATGAAGTTAGATAAACTGGACATTTCGACCCTATCCCACCGCGCCACACCCCTCAGTATTTCACTGTTTTCCTTGCCCTTAATACCCTTGGGTGGGGGAATTGGACCAAAAGATTTCAATGGAGCTGGTGCTAATTAATTATAAGTGTGTACCTCATATCACGATTTTTGATTATGACGAAACATACGAGTAAGTTTCCAGCGATGCTTGTAACGGTTATTAAACACTCGACTGTTGCTATGGTGATATCAATCGAATCAAACATGATTCATGGGAATTTTGACCCAACCCGTCTGCTATTCAGTCACCTACAAAAAAAAAAAATAATCGCTGTGTTAATTTGCTCATCATTTCAATTATTTTTATTGCATAAGGAATATGATGTGTAAAGCAACTAATTAATAAATTATCAATTCTGTGAGGGAATGAATGAATAAACGAACGAAATAATGAATGAATGACGGAACGAACGAATGAATAAACAAAGAAAGAAATTAAAGAAAGAAAGAAAGAAAAAGATGAATATATGATTGAAGAACTTAAAGCCCCTCTAACTTATTGCTTTTTTATTGAGGATAATTTCGCCAAAACTCTTGAAACAGATTTTTAGCGTGAAGAATCTGGATCTATAAAGGTGCCCTTAAATTCATTGTAAAATTGAAGCGCATCAGTTTCAATTATGATAATTTCTCTTAAAACGCCTGATCGACATCTGTCGGAATCATTTCCTTTTTAAAACGACAGGCCTTAGCATTTCTTCTTCAAGATCATCCCAGCTCAAAAGCCTCAAGAAACGATTGAAATTAATATATCGGAAGATTGCTGTCTCCATGAGTGCATGGAAGGTCGGTTATACTTAGAGCCCCCTCTACGCGGCGAAACACTAAATATCACTGACCGTCACACGATGAATTCATCACGTTTGTCGCTGATCATGTTTCTTCTTAATTTATTTAACTAAAAATCTTACTGAATGTACAAAAATGAATAATTTTGTGCAACCCCCAGGAAATTATTCCCAACTTGCTAGACCCTGGCAACAGAATTAACTTTACTCGAATCCACACTTGTCATCACCAAGATGTCAATTTTTTATCCCGAACGTTTGCTCAAAATTAAAATAAATTTTGTATGATTAATAATTAAATTTTGTATAATTGACTTTTACCGGACCGACGAAGTGTACTTAAAGGGAAAAGAAACCTGTCCAAAACCTGCCTGCCTATAGTATTCTTTACGAAAAGACAATTAGGAAAGGGTACTTTTTTTCGAAAATCCACTATGTCCGGTCCTTTCTTCAGGATACATAACTTTCTATGAAACTACTATGCGTTTCTTATCCTTATAAGAAGGACTAATCTATGAAGTAAATTAAACCTTTCGTTGGTCGGAACAAACAGCATGAGCACAAGTTTAATTTATTAATCAAACCATTAAAAACTGCTCGGAGATAAGAGGCAATCGCCACGGTTTTGCGATGACATTAAACGTCTGTACATATCAAATGTTTTTTCCTTGGCTTTTGCTGTGGAGCCGAAAGAAACTGCGCAAAAAAAAAAAAAAATTATATCGTGCTTGGGTAATGACAATTCCTAACTAAGGTAGTTACTTCTCGGAACAGTCGTTCCTTAAAAGACAATGGTTTTGTGAGTTACTGACCAACATAAAATCCTGCTGCAAGTAGCTTTGGACTTGATGCACCTTCTAATGAAACTTGGCCTTATGCGCCTCCTGATAGTAAACGGTGTGCGTTCCTTCAATTATGCCGTTTCCATCACTATCAGCAAACCAGACTGATAGTTATTTTCCTGCAAAGCCAACCAGAAAATCACCTGAAACTGCTAATCACTCGATCGACATGGCACAAGACAGACTGTTTTTTAATTATTCGGGAAATTAATGACAACTAGCTTAGTTCATAACTTTTTGTATAGACTAAGTTGTCATATGCATAGGTACCGCCCATACACAGTGGCTCAAAGAGTCTGTAAAGTAGCGATCATCGTCACCACGCCATAAAAGGGAAAAGTAAATCCAGAAATTTAAGAATCCAGATTTTTACTCAAAAAACAAGTATTTGAATGTTTCCTTTGCTTATGTAAATTGGAAATTGAATGATTTGTCACTCTCTTCTTCCCGCAGCTGCTTAGAAATAAGAAATGTGCACTCGAACTGTCGATGAACAGCTGTAATTTTCAGTCAAACATCAATCAACATCTATTTATTACCAACTTGACTGTTTGACTTGAAAACCTACGTTAAGATGTCAAAGAAACTGTTTTTGTAAGCTGTGTATACATGGTTCAATTTGCTTGGACCATGCATAACCCGTATTGGCATTGTCTTCCTCCTTCTCTCTAAGCATTTTGTAACCGCTCTGGTACGGTTTTCGACTGAAGTTAACGATAAAAGTTTTGGTTTTTAGACGAGATCACAAGATAATCCGCAGACATGATGAAATATAAAAGGATCTGGAATATTTACGTGTATCACGACAACCACAACGAAGACAAAGCAACCGAAATAATGTAAATTAAATCCAAAATTCCAAAATAAGCGCTCACCTATTCCCATCTATTTCTCTGAGAGTGAAGCAATGCGCGGTCCTTATTGGAAATTGAATATAGGTGTTCATTTGAAATAATTAGGTGTTGTTTTTAAATTTACTTTTAAGCCATGAAAAAGAAAATAGTATTCCTTTGTGCCTGATTAGAACGTGTTTTTTTATTATCTTTCTAAATTTGTTGAAATAGTCAAAAGATGAAAGTAACAAATTTCAGTTGTTTTTGCACGAGACAGGTAGCCCCATGTAAGGTAATCCGGAATCCGGAATCCAGGTAATTTTGGTCTGTGGAATCCCGGATCCAGCTAATGGCATTAATGGAATCCGGAATCCATGGATGTGGAATCCGGAATCCACAGACATGGAATCCGGAATCCACAGCGTAGAATCTGGAATCCAGGACTCTCTTGGATTACCTTACATGGGGCGAGACAGGTATAAAGGGAAAACGAATTTTACAAAGCATTTGTACAATAATTTAACTATGAATTGAGCAAATTCTATGCTATTCTAGTCAGTTCCACACAGCGCATGCATTCACGTTTTTAGCGGGACTGTCAACCATAATCAGACACTGTAACCCTCTAAATTTCTAAGTCATAAACAGACTTATTTCCGGCTTCTTTTTAAGGTACCGGTAACTAACATTTACGAGAGTGGATACATGGCTGTATAGTGTTTATTCTCATTCAAACCAGTTTAAATCCCATCAGAAGGATTGACTCTACAACACTGTTTCACATATATACGGGCAATGTTATTGTGCCATTATGGAAACCATCTTATTGCTTCAAGGCATGTACATGACTCACTTTTGTGAGCAAGCTCTCGGAGTGGCGTGTGGGAGGAAGGAGCGGGGGAAAGAGAGCTTGCACGGGTCTCTCATAAATTTTTCTTCCACCCCAAGTATCCCATGTAGCCTCTAATGTACATGTCTCTGCGGTTATGGCAAGGATGCCTAAAGACGCCAAGTGGCTTATAAACAAAGGCATCCTATATATAACTAGATTTTGCATTTGCAAGTGAAGTGCTGCGAGTGGGATGTGAAAATATGAAGTCTTTTATCGGGATTCTCATACAAATGCAGGCATACACCGTATAGGCTAAGAGGCAAGGGCTTGAATTTGGAATTACCAAAATTTAATTGTAAATTTAAGAAGAATTCTGTCACTTATTCATTAACTAAGTTATGGAACAGTTTGCCTTCTCATGTGCGTCTTTCAAGTGATTTTAGTGACTTCAGAAGTAAATTGCAGGATTGCAGTTTTTTAGAACGTGTCTTATAGTGTACAATTGTAGCTTTTAACTGCTTTTAGATCGAGTTTTAGCGTTTTCCAAGTCACGTTTTTAGTATGTGGCTTTTTGTTGTTTTTAATATTGAATTGTTTTATATGGCTGTAATTATTATAGATTTTATTTATACACGTTCGTATTTTGAACGAGTTTTATAGCTCTTTGACGTAACGTGTTAAAATAAATGATTGATTGATTGATTGATTGAATGCCTTATATTTTTGTTAGCATTCCCTCACACTGAGCTTAGGGCACCTGTGACGAAACTACCATGAAATCAATTCGATGGACGTTGCAAAGCATCGACCGCATAGGACCTGGGATCGGGGTCGGCGAAGCTAAGCATAAATCCATGAAAAACTTAGTCCACTCAACATAAAACCGCATACTCCAAAATCATCGGGACAGGCACAAAATCGAAAATCGAGATTTTTCTTGGCATACAGCACACAGGGTCCTAATCAAACACAGGAAGAAGATTAGTGTTGCTGCTCGCCTGGTGGATCGTAGCAATAATACTTGAAATTTTACCGGGAACATGCGATTTGCACGAAAGTATCTACAAATACTCCGAAGAAAGTCTGTTTAGGAACAAAACGCTTGTTGATCACATTGTCCGCCGGGGCAAACAAGAGCTGGAACTTCACCGATCTCAATTCTTCATCTGTTAGGTCTAAGACTGAAGCGGCAGAAATTCCCATGTCTCTAGCCTCTTCGATGTTGATTCACTCGAAGAGAACCAGCGGCAGCAAATAACTGAAATATTAAACCTTTGCCGTAACCTGTAGGTGATGCAGATAAGACATCTCTACCCTGAAGCAAAGCTTCAACCACCTGACGTTGTTCGGGTCTTCAGATACTACGAAAAATCCTCGCAAGCTTTGAGGCATAAAATCATCACTACCGTCCGTCATTTTTGTTTTGCTCTGTCAAACCACGCGTGCATAACGTCATCGCCCGATCAAAATCAGCCAATCAACATTTTGCTTCCAAATTTTTTACACAGAAATGAAAATTTATGAGAGACCTGCGCAAGCTCTCCTTCCCCCGCTCCTTCCTCCCATCCCCCACTCCGAGAGCTTGCTTGCAGGCTATCACCAAGGCAATGAGAGAACCAACCGTGTGTCTACATATTTTGTCTTTAAGCGCTTATATCTCGAAGACGAACTTGATGACCGTCATTTTTTTAATCATTTTGAAAAGTGAAAGAGAGGGGCGAGGTGAAAATCTCTTCAAAATTAAAAGAAAATTCTCCGAAGCGGATCCAGAAACACCTTAGTTAAATGTGTCCAATTCAGTGTAAAGGTAGCGTTGATTCCGCTCCAGAGACCTTTTTTTTATTTTGCCAAATTGGTCAACTTAACTTCCTAATTACTTTTCAGCAATAAAAGTTTGGCGTTACCGAATTCGTTTTTGAGATGAAAGCACTTAAAGACAACCGGATGTTGAACGTAACATATTTAAAAAGTGTTTTTATATTGCTACATAGTCTGCGCTATGGTAAGATATAGCTTTGTGAAGGTTCAATCAAGAAAACAAGAACACTAACGGCTCAACGTTTGCTTCAACATCCGTCCGATTTTGTCGAACAGCGATCATCATGTTGAAACCGTTTGCCCCCCCCCCCCCCCCTCCCTCCTCCCCCTTCAACCGCATTGAAACATGTTGAATCGAAGTTGAATCGATGTTGAATGAGTTTAAAAGCGTTTAAACTATGAGTATGCGCCTGCGGATTAATCGGTCTGGCAATGACGTATCCAGGTCCGTATCCATAGTAACAACTGCAGCTGCAGCCCGGGACTGAATACCAGGACCCTGGTGAACCTTTGTTGAATCAAATGTTGATGATGTGTTGAAACCGTTTGCCCACCCCACCCCAGCAGACAGCATCGTTCAACATCATTCAAAAAAATCGAATGGATGTTGAAGCAAATGTTCAAGCCGTTTGCCCGGACCTAAAGCAAGAGTGAATTAGATAAGAGTGTTGATATATCACTTTGCGGCCTTGCCCCAGCACAGTCATAAAATTGATTTATTTTTAGATACACTTTGCGCGCGAAACAGACAAAGGGCCGCCAATTTTAACCAATCAGAAGCAGCCATGTTACGCGTCACTGCTTCTGCCATGTACTTTTCAGGGACATGACAACTGATTTTCGCGGGAACGGGTATTCTAAAAAAAGACTCATTTTTGACTGTGCTGGGGAGCCCACCCATGCCATAACAACACTCTTATCTAATTCACTCTTGCCTAAAGTCATTTTGACTGCCCGGTAAATGTACTGAACTGAGAGTGACTAACAGAACACAATACCATAGTTCATAACCCAGGAGTCTCGATGTGCGATGAAATGAGGCCCATCACTGAGGGTGCGTTCGATTGACCGTAATCCGGAATAGGAATACATGGAATAGCAGTTGGAAATCCTTCGTTTTTACGGAGATTCACATTAAAATTGTCAAACATATGCTAAAATTATATTTTGAACGTATTTTTATTATCCTTGCTGCTTCGAAACGCGCCAAACATACCGTTTTAATCACCACCCAACGTATTCTTATTCCGGAATAGGGTCAATCAAACGCGCCCTGAGTTTACGGTATTGCCTATTATTAGAACGGGTAATGCTAATGTTTTGCATGCGGGAACAAAACGTAGTGCGCGCCATTGAGTTCCGCACACAATTTTGAATTTAGCACGTGCAATCCTCGTGCAGATACTTGGTTGAATTGCGGACCAATCGGGAGACTTGCGATCATTAGGCCCAATCTGATTGGCCATTGTTTGGCTGGACCTCTATACTAAATTTAGATAATTACATAAACTGATAGGCCAAGACCAAAATTAACTGAGAAACGCGCAGTGTTGAATAACCAGAGGCCCAATTAAATAACGCGGATAAAGTCATTTCAGAGATACGGTATCGCGTTTACGGCGAAGCGCAAACGCTTGCCTGAAATTTGCACTTTGCCAAAATGCAAAGAAATTTATTTGGTCTTAGTTCATTTCTGGTATGTTATTTACAAATATGGAGCAACTCATAACGCAGAGTGAGGAGACATATCCGAAAACTTTGGCCCTACGCCGGCTGTAAATTTGGATGAGCGTTAGAAGGGAAAACAGGATACAATTACTAATAGGGAGAATACAGCGTAAGGCCACTTTTATTTCTTGGGTTTACCATAGTTATAATCGAGGGACTGGTTTTGAAACCTTAAAACTTTCAAAAGAGAGAACAATGATGAAATGGTATATGAAATGAATCATATATGAACTGCGGATATGAAATCAAGTGAAGCCGTGATGTTCGCAGTTATGAACGCAATTTTTTCCATTGCGTAAAGAAGCCTGAAAAATTCAGGACTTCACCGGGGTTTGAACCCGTGACCTCGCGATTCCGGTGCGACGCTCTAACCAACTGAGCTATGAAGCCACTGACGTTGGGAGGTGGTCATTTGTAGGTTCTAATGGACCCGTGAGGAATGAATCAATGATGAAATGCACGGTAAATGAAATGAATCATATATAAACTGCGGATATGAAATCAAGTGAAGCTATGATCTTCGCTGTGGCGCGGTTGTCATTTCACGTAAACACGATACTAAATCTCTCTAATATCTCCTTTGATGCGTACTGGAGATATTCGCAAATCACCGAAACAACTTTACATAACTACAAATTAAATGCATCATTGTTAGTCTTAGCCTTTTTGTTCGACAGCTGTATGACACAATCCACCTTGTTTTCACCCAGATAATTTTGAGGCGAGTTTACACCTACACTGCAGCTTAAAGCTCTACTGATGGGCATGGCAAATGTGCGCTCTTTAAGAAACAAAACATCGGATTTTGTTGATTATGTATGCAGTACCAATGTGGATATATTTGCTATAACCGAAACATGGCTTAACGTAAATGACGACACCATTAGATGTGCTGCCTGTCCTGAAGGTTATCATCTAGCTGATCATCCTCGATCAACTGGACGTGGAGGCGGCACTGCTCTGCTTTATCGTGACTCACTAGCCGCCAAGAAGATCGAAGCCGGGGAGAAAACGTCATTTGAATATTCGGAGTGGTTAGTACAATCAAAAAATCACAACCTACGTATAGCCATTATCTACCGACAGCCTCATTCGGAAGAACATAAAGTTACGATTGGGACATTTTTAAATGAATTTTCAGAATATATTGAAACACTCTTGTTATCAAATGAGGAAATTATTATACTTGGTGATTTTAACATCCACGTGGATAATTCAAATGACAACGATGCGACTAAACTAATGGATATGATTGAGTCTTTGGGACTCAAACAGCATGTTGAAGAACCGACGCATATCTTTGGGCACACATTGGACTTAGTCATAACTCGACTGTCAGATGATGTAGTTCGAGACTCTCCTCATGTAGATAGTTACATCTCAGACCATGGGGTTGTTCTTTTTAAGTTGAATAGCGTAAAACCTTCTCTTTCTGTCAAGACTGTTTCGTATAGAAAGTGTAAAGCTATTAATATTTAGGATTTTCAGTCTGACTTGGCTAAAACTAACTTATGTACAAACCATACGAACTCTCTTGATGAGCTAGTTTCTTGTTATGATGAAACTTTGAAAGCTACATTAGACAAACACGCACCATTGTTGACCAAGACAGTTGTGGTAAGACCTCTTGTTCCGTGGTTTAATGAAGAAATAA
>NC_090871.1:19875706-19885706 GCF_036669935.1 Montipora foliosa
ATTTCGAGCGGCGCTGCCAGCCTTCTCGCGTCACTCAAAATCTCTCGTGCTCCGAAATGAACCGCCAGCTACGCAAGCGAAGAGCACCTAAAAGGCAAATCTCGAAAAGCAGATTCTCTTAGACCTCCATTCTCGATTACTTGCCTACAGTCAAAACACGACCTGAAAAAAAAAACGTTAACATCAAAGTAGAATGCAACAACAAGAACATTAAAAACAAGTTGCCAACCAGCCTGTTTTGTCTGTTAAAATTGCATCACGAGATAATTTTCAGTTAATTCGTTTCGAAATATACCATATTTTCAAAACTAGAGAATCACATTTAGTTAAGGGGCGTTTACCATTTGAACGGAAAATCCAGTTGGAATGGAACGCTTGTAATGGTACAGAATTTTCCCGGTATGGCGTTTCGCCAGGCTCGAGTCTCTCGTAGCAGAAAGAAAACAGTAACAAATCAAAATGGCGGCTGCATCTGCAGTGTCGAAAGGCGGAAAAAGAGGCCGAGGTGAACTGAGTCGCGTGGGAGTTGACAAATGGTACGGAAATTTTCCGGTCATTTCGGTTGGAACGGGAAAAGCGGAATGCGTCTGAGGATTTCCATATTTTTCGGATACTTTCTGGTGGAATGAGCTGTACCATTTCAATTTCCCACCGGAATTTTCGGTTTTTGTTGACAATTTGTAAACGCGCCAGGTGTCAGTTTCCTAGAAGGGGGAGGTGTTGCTTTTTCCATCATTCAACCTTCCATTTTGTTCAACGGTGTTGTTCTCTTTTGAAGACAAACCACTTTTACCTGTAGGACGGTTCCCATAAACTATCTGCTCTTCAATCTGGCAGTAGCAGACATGGTTTATTCAATATTCACTATACCAGTGCTGATTGTGAGTCATACTTCCAGTCACCCAGAGGGATTGATTGGAGAAATATTATGTTCGTTGCTAACGGATGGAACACTGGCATGGGTGGGGGCAGGTGCTTCAGTTGTCACACTCGTTACAATTGCGTTGGAGCGTTACTATATTGGAAAAGTTCCACTTGGAAACAAAGGAAAACTTACAACGCGCAAAATAAAGGTACATTTAGTATAGGTAATCACACGATTCCAGTATAATTTGGAGTAAACAAGCACGAATAAATTTTTTGAAAGACGACCAAAATTTGTAGTCTTTGAAAAAAATTACAAGTGCTTATTTATTCCAAATTGCAGGAGAAAAATCACGTGATAGTCACATAGGGGTCAGATTAAAATTAAGGAATAATTTTACGTGTGTTTTCAGAAAATATGCTGATATGATTCGAGTTTCCAGAATCTTTTCTAGCAAGCGAAAATCCAACTCAATCCTTACCGTTCCATGTTTATTTTATCTGAGCAGAAACGAGTGCTTAGCCAGCCAAGATAGGGGAGTTTTCCCATTTGCAAAATTATTCAAAACGATACTCCTTATTAACCAACGTGCATAACTAAATTATGGATTGCTCTGTTTTAAATTAGGATTGTCCTCTACATGTTAAATTATTGGTATAGTTACCAACGGAAAAGGTTGAAAAATCACTCCGTCGCGGCGCGAGTAGATATATGTCTCAAGATGCTTTGACTCCAGACGGGATTGAATAACATAAGATCCAACATGAATATTTTCAGCTATCATCCTCAATAATTCAATAAAACACAATTTGCTACTCTGTTAAGTGGGATACCGTGTAGCTTTTCGCGTGGTTGCCCTACATTATCCTCTTAGAAACCCCACTCTCAGAGGTCGTGGTTCCTGTGTGACCCAGTGTCTTGACATTACCAACACTGCTGCCCCCCTTTACCTAATGCCACATTGGCGTAGGAGTAAGATCCATCATGAGACTTAAAATAACGTAGGTTGCATGGTATGATCTTTGCTGCCAATATAATTGTTAAGAGGATAAAGGCCGATAGACAACAGGCCCTTTCTCAACAACACTAGCGCGGAAGCATAGAACGCTCATAACATTATTTGAAATTATCACTGTGTGGTCCTTACTTTGCTTCGAGCCTGTATGGACTCCTCTTAGTCTATAAGCTATTCTTATAATACATGTTGTTAGCAGTTTTAGGTAACACAGTGCAAGAAAAGAGGAAATTCAGTGTAAAAAGACGTAACAAACCATGAGGCAATCTAATTGGTCAATGATCAAAGAAAGCAACAGACAGGCAATCAAATTCAAGCCCTGAATGGCGCAATTTTTGCGTGATTACGTGATACGCGTGCGTTGTCTCTGCTTAATTATGACAGGCTTTCTTTATTATCCATATCTATTATTAAGAAGTATTATAAAATTACTCGTGCTCATTTATTCCAAATTGCTCTCGAAATCATGTGATTACCCATACAATTATCTCATTTGGTGCTTGCGTCTTTAGGTAATTATTTCAGCAACTTGGATCTTTGCTTGCATTCTCCAAATACCTCAAGCTATGAACAAGAAGTTTGATAAGAAGATCTGTCCAAATTTCTGTATTTACACCTGGAGCGATATGTGGATACCGAAGGCATATTTTTTGCTTTGGGTGGGCTTCTTCGGTATTTCCTCTGCGGTGATGACTTCTTTGTATTCAAGGGTTATTTCCTCATTGTGGTTCAGCCGCAAGGAGAGGATAACTTGCTCATTTCATCAGCAGGTAAATAAAATTATGTATGTATCCTCCAACTGGTCACCTCCCGGACGGATTTAAGGCAACTGTTGGGACTGCTGCAGATCATGTCAATTGTCGGTAGTGTAAGTAGAACTTTGGGGGAATCCTAGTCAGTCGTAAGTCAATGGGCCATTTCCGAGTTGCTGTTTGTCTCGGTTTCGAAGTGAGTCTTGGTGCTCAACTATTGTAAGGGAAATGAGTTTGATTTGCATAAGAATGCTCAACCATTTCCATTTGAATGTTTGTGCACCAGGACTCGCTTGGAAACTGAGGCATGCAGCAACTCGGAAATGGGCTATTGTCTTTGCAAAGACTAGGGGAATTAGTATAAATACACAGGTGATTATACAAACTCACGCGCTCTCATTGGCTAGCTGTCTCGGATTATCAATCACCTCGACGGACAAAATGGCTGCCAGTAGTCGTTTTGCCACTGTAAGTGAAGATGATTTCGCGTTGAAATGTTTTTTTTTTTCTCTTTTTTGAAATAATCACCTGTGTATTTATACTAAAACAACTATTCGCCTCAGGTTCAGTAATTATCGGTTAATATTCACCGATACTCACTTCGCCTTCTGCGAATAATTGTTAATTATTCCTTGGTTTCTTCCCTAGTTCAACGCCTCTTCTGGAAGACGAATGTCTCAAAATGCATTTAAAATCGATTGTTTAATTACAAAATGGCGTTCGGGGTTATGTGAAAAGAATATGTTAAGCACTTGGAAAAATGCATCAGATTAAAACAGTGAAAATTCATGATGAATGTCTTAAAGGTAGATAATTTTTGTTAAGAGAATACTTGTTCCAGTCATCTTAGCCATTTCTTTCAAATTCAGTAACAAAATTGCACAAAATATGCTGCTGGTTTACCATTGAAATTTAATAGGTCTACTGATAGAGCGAGTTTCAATCAAGTGTCGTAAAACCAAAACCAAAGTAATAACTTTGGCCAATCAAAAAGGACGGAGGCAATCCAGTAAACTAATCAAGACTTGAAGTAATTACACGTAGCCGAAACAAAGCGCGGGAAAATGTGCACGCGTAAGCCACGATTCGTTTTGCTTTCACTTCTGATTGGTTGAAAAAATGGCGCGAGAACTTTCAACCAATCATTGAGTGAAGTAAATGCAAAACCAAAGCGATTCGCTAATTACTTTCAGCGCACAATTGAAAACCGCTCTATAACGGTCATATGATCAGCAGATGGGTATGATAGCTGCAGCTAGACATGAACGGATAGTCATATGGTCATTTTTATTAACAAAGGCATAAAAAAGAAGGAGTCCTAAACTGTAAAATTAGTTGACGTTGCCAATAAGCATCTCAGGTTCGTATACATTGTAGATAATAGAAAGTGTGGAAACGGTTAAAGAATGACAAATAGTAAGACTTAGGATCAACTGCTTTAGTAAAGGCCTCTGTCTTTACATGCACAGGGTATAATGAGATCACGGAAGAAAGTGACGTTAATGGTTCTGACTGTGAGCGTCATTTTTGTTATCTGCTGGGGAGTCGACTCGGCAGTACACTTGTTAGAGGATTTTGCTGCCATCAAGGTCCATCGTGTTGCAGTCCCCATTGGCCACACTCTGATCATGTTTAATTCAGCAATCAACCCGTTTGCATATGCTCTGATAAGCCAACGATTCAGGGAACGAATGAAGAGAATTATCTGCCGAAGTCTATCTTCATCGAAGCCAAAGTCGATACATCCTTTTCCGCCGCACTCCTTAAAGAAGAAAGCACGCAACATGGACATGGCATTAAGTGCCAATTAACTGACGTATCTAAACATGTAACTAGTTTAACTTTGTTTTTCTAAGGCAGTTTCAAACATGGTGTGTACTTGAAACGCGATAAATCTCCATGACCTTCCACAGTTACACTGACTAACAATCCGTCTTATATCAAAGTATTAATTAAAAATGGTGTAACCTGAGCAAATTCAGTAGTCAAATAAACTTAAGAATTTACGCATTAATTAAAGTTGCACTTACAGCGAGGGACAGCATAGTTTAAATTTGGAATTCCTTTACAAACGCAATCATAAACAGAGGTATGCTAACTTACCTTTCGTTTATTGTGACTTGTGTGACAAAAATGGAGGATTATATTTTTCTTTCCTACCTTGAGGACAAGAAGACAGGACACTCGTCTACATGATTGTTTGCTCGAATGGAAAACAAGAACTGAACCAGTGGTAACAAAAAAAGGTAAAAAATGCAGGGTAGTGTAAGGACAATTTTCCCAAATAATTGATGGCATTGCGTCAGTACAGCGAAAATGCATTTAATAAACGACACATTGAAAAAAACTGAGATCACTTCCGGCAAACACGTTAATTACGCAAGAACTAACGCGCAGTGAGAATGCGTTATAAGAATCCGTGAAGGGTGGTTTAAACGATACCTACTTTAATTTGCTTACGACTTTCGAACGTTATCAGTATTGACCATTAACGGGTGCACAACTCGTGAACAACATTCGTAAGGGTTTCTTGGGTCTGATTTACACGGCACGATTTGAGTCATGCGAAAAATCATACCATCTAAATCTTCCTTAAGTAATCACACATAACTTCAATAGGCGTTTGCATATCGAACAGCAGCACTGACACCACTTAACACCCAGCAAAGCAAACGTCAGCGAAATTTCCACTTTTTACGAAATATGCCGACTACAATTGTCGCTCTCCTATCCTCTTACTTCTATATTTACTCAGTGTACGGGGATTGTTTCAGGTTATTGGAGTTTTTCACGGTTTGTCAAGTGTCAATGCAAGCAACCGGCCCCTGGTTGCAAAAAGAACTGTAAATTTCGTGATTTAGCCAAAGTTTACATTTGACTATAGAAAACTATGGTGAGACATTTCATTAAAACATTTCAAGGTAATAGCTAAACGCGGCGACCTCTTGACGCTGCCCCAAAGTCACTCAATCCTAATCTAAATATCCAAACGGACTCCATCTGGTTTAATTGTGTCACTTAGGGCCTGTTCGATTGACCCAATTCCGGAACAGGAATACGTGGAGTGATGATTAAAACGGTATGTTTGGCACCTTTTGAAGCAGCAAGAATACTAAAAATATGTTTAAAATAGCATTTTAGCAGATGTTTGACAATTTTAATGTGCATTTCCGTTAAAACGAAGGATTTCTAACGCGCCCTTAATCGTGACTGTTAAGAGTCACTAACACAATGAGGGACAACAAGCATCACGGCGTGATTGCCTGTTGTTCCCTCGTCGTTCGGCATTTAAAGGATTTTTCCTGCAGTACACAATAATTGGTAACTTCTCCGGGCTATATAAACATAGTAGAAGGGAAACACGAGCGTTAACTGAAAAAAAAAATCAAAAACAACAACCTCAATTTTAATTTACACCTAAAATAACCTCAAGGCCATAAAATTGTTGCAAGTATGCTTGTTTCTTTATATGAGCTTTGCCTTCTTTAAGGAAGGCAAAGTTCAAAATAAGAAGGAAAATAAAAGGCAATTGGAGGCAAAGGGTGATTTCATTGCACATTGAACTTTTAAATGTCTTCTGTTTGCATCAACCAAAACACGAAGTATCTAAAATTCACTAGGAATTGATATTAACAAAATGGCTTCTTGGGTTGTGTCAAGAGAATGTATTAACCACTTGAGAAAATGCATCCTATTAAAACTGCAGGGAAAATGCAGGATATGCGAAGTTTATTCTCCAGCCTGCGGAGAGTGTGATGCATTCTGGTATCCGTGCATACGGAACCCGCATCCGCAATGCGAGCGGCAGTCAATACTGTGCAATCCTGTCAATCCTTTGCCCTTTCACCAGAAAAGGTCCATTTCTGTGTGTAAACGATGTTGCTGTCGATCTACCCTGCCGAAAGTGTCATGCCTGTTAGTGCCAGTCTCCCAGCAAATGGTTGGTGATCATCCGGGTCTTAGAGAATCCAATACTTAAGCAGATGAGGCATTTGTGCAATTCGCATTTTGCAGGAGTTGTCCCCATGACTTCTGGAAAAGAAATTCCTAAAACTCAGTGAGCGAAAGCCAAACAAGTTAAGTACAAATGTTAATCTTAATTGAGACGAATTATTGTCGCGCAGTAAACTCGATGGCTTGTATACCGCCGTCATGTGCTTGCTTGGTTGGCCATTCCTTCGTACGACGAATGATCGAATTCATCGAGGGTCACCAAGGCGGTTGTTTTTATTCACATTTTATTCACATATATTCGGTATATATATCACGTTTACCGTCAAAACGATCGGGATCGGGGGGACAACAGTGGACAAAATGATAAAGTTCAATTTACAAGCCACTAGAGGGGTACAGCCCCCAGACATTGGATCGAACGATTTACTCGACGAGCAAGCTGACCCGAACTCGGTCGCATTGTCGATCCTCGCTTAGTTAGGCTTCTTTTAAAGGATTTACAGCTACAATGTTTAGTCTTATGCCACGTTTTTCCCAGGAAAAACCAGCCATTTTCGGAATAAAACGAAAGGGCTTGGCGCTTAAATGGCTTACTAAAGGAAGCTGTTAAATGGATTCACGGGGCAAAGTTCGGGGTACATCGCGGTTTATGTAATCCTTCTCGTAAATTTTTTTACCCAGGATACAATTCACTTGAACGATGAAGGCCATCAAGTGCTGTATCGAAGCTACCGAGGAGCAATTTTATTCGCTCTGAACTGGAAGAGAGATGCATGGGCATGACCTGAAGTGTTAAATTACATCATAGCGCAGTTACTATAGGGCTCGTATTTCAGTTCTCAGTTATCTTGGAATGTCATAATCCTCACCCGTGTCAGCTAACCCTTCACCCAGCTGCAAAAGAGACTCCACAGAGTTCGACAAGGGCGAATCCCGTAACAGCACAAGGTGAGCGAAGCGTAAACGCCCCTGGTTGACATATTTGGGAAATACCATAGCGGCTACTGTGCAAAAATAGTTTGCAAGAGGCTGGTATCAGTGTGACAAACCAACAGACGCCAAACCAGCCAGAAGTACAGTTTATTCCAGATGCACTCCGGAGCAATAATGTGGGCAGCCATACACAAGATGGATCCTTGATGACCCAAACGCCAGTGCAAGCAGACATACAGCAGGTGACATCCAACCTGGTTAAAGGAACTAAGCAGCCTCCAATTAGTAAGAACTAATTTGTGTCTGTAGCGGTTTTTTTGTCTCTTCTCAAACTCATTAATAATACATAAAGTCAACTACAAATCACTGCATGTATACCACATCACATGCATGTGTTTGGATACCCAATGAAAAATAATATACCACTCTCCAGTGAAAGTGGTATATATACCACTAAAATATGCACAGTGACAACTTGCACAAAAGCAATGAATATTAATTATTCAGAAGTAACATTACTTTTAGAATACTTCATATCCTTATTTAAACTCATTTACAAAAACCTTTACCTCACAATCACTAAACTTGACATATTCGAAAATAGAAAAATTCATTTCTACACGTTTTTCTTCATTCATGTCATTCAGTGGAAATTCGTTCCTAATTTCTTCTTTAAGGTTACTACTCCGATTACTACTCTGATCTGCGCTCAAAATGTTTAGCTTGATCTTTGCTGGCCTTTTCAGACTTAAGGAATGTTAGATAGCAAACAATTCTAATTGGAAGTCTTTGTTTATGATTTGTTTGAGAGTAAACATGAGAAGTCATTTCCAAAACTCGTGCTTCGTGTCTCATCGGGGTATCCAAACACCTCGAAACAATAAAAGCACTCGGCCTACGGCCTTGTGCTTTCATTTGTTTCTCGATGTTTGGATACCCCGATGAAGCACTCGCTCTCGTTTTGGAAATAGTACATAAAGTACCAGACAAGGTCAAAAAATTTGATCTGGGGTAATGAGTATGCAGATTTTGCTGTTTATTTAATAACAGCCCTGGTAATGATGACCAATACACGTTTAAGGTACAAAATGGGAAGGGAGGGCAACCTACCCTTTCCTTAGAACAAAGTGTTAAAAAACAGCCAGTTCACACTATTGATCAGTGGACGACTGCTTTCCAAGCATTTTTGGCTGTGTATTGTGAGAGTTTCTCTTCAAAAACAGCCCAATTGATGAAATGTGGTGCCACAGTGCATGAGAGACCTTGCTGCGTGGGGGTTCAATTGGAAATTTTATGACGGAAATTTCCATATTGTATGCCAAAGAGAGATCATTACGTGGATCCAAATCCATAGTGAGATGTGGCTGAGGGCTAGTGTCCCCAAACCTAAACAGCCTCTCCCTTCAAAGTCAACAACAAAACAGAGTGGGCAGTTTTTTCCAAAGGGGTTTTGCTGGACTTTCCTAAGTGGAGGGCAATTGCAATGCAAGGTGTGAATTCAAACAACAACACCTCCACCCACTCCGATACCCAAACCAGTCAAGGTTAACAGACTAGCAATATATCTCAAAAGCTATGAAGATAAACTTCGGAAATATTTGACTGACGGTTTCATGTGTTAAAAATTTGATTTTTGCAATGCAACGCTCAGCGCTGGTGGAGAGCAAGTTGATTAAGGAAGGGCAAAGTGGGCGCATACAAGGACCCTTTCAGTATCTTACGAGTATCACCTTTGGGGTAATACCAAAAAGAAAGCCCCTGGTGGATTTCAAATGATACAGCACTTGTCCTTTCCTTATGGAAATTCAATCAATACATTCATTCCACCAGAATTTTCAACAGTTCAATATGCTACAGTTGAGGATGTTATCAATATAATAATTTTTTTAGGACGAGGCTGTGTGTTGGCCAAGACTAATGTGAGGAGCGCGTTTCGAATAATACCAGTGCATCCTTCTGATCTGACTACCCTTCATTGGGTTTATATTCCAGGGGGTAATTGTATTATGATCGTTGTCTTCCGATGGGTTGTTTTAGTTCATGTAAAACTACTCGGTATTCCACATATTTCACACATTGTAGATGATTTCCTTATAATTGGGTAGTCCACCCGGGATTGCCAGGCTAAACTTCAAAGGCTTTAACATTTTTGTGAAGGCATAGGGGTTCCCATGGCTCCTGAAAAAACGGAGGGTCCTTCTTCAGTACCCACATTTGCAGGCATTGAATTGGATTCCCTTCAGTATGAAGCTAGACGTCCTCAAGAAAAGGTGGACAAAGGCACCACGAAGGTATCACGAAGGCTCGGGGTGGAAATAAGATCACCCTTAGGGAAATGCAACCCTTGATTGGTTCTTTCAACTTTGCCTGTTCTGTGATTGTTCCCTGTAGAGTATTTCTGCGTCGGATGATTAACTTGACAATTTGCGAAAAGCACCCCCATCATTTCATTCGGATTACCGAATTCCAATTCAGAGGTGT
>NC_090871.1:19905706-19933206 GCF_036669935.1 Montipora foliosa
TTTAAGAGAAAAACTAGCGAAAAAGTTCTTCGACGTTTCGATCTCGCTGAGATCATTTTGAAGTTTAAGAAAAATTAAAATGAATAGAACTTTGCATATACGAAGTAAAATCACACGTGAGAATTTGAAAAGCGATAAAAATTTGGAAATGTACTAAGCATTAGAAAAGGTAAGTGATAAAAACTAAAAAAAGCTAGATAACAATAGGACAAAGGCTTTATATTCTATATTCTTTTTTAAAGCTTTTGTCCTATTGTTATATAGCTTTTTTTAGTTTTTATCACTTACCTTTTGTAACGCTTAGTACATATTTCCACATTTTTATCGCTTTTCAGATTCTTACGTGTGATTTTACTTCTTATATGCAAAGTTTTATTCATTTTTTCTTAAACTTGAAAATGATCTCAGCGAGATCAAAACGTCGTAGAATTTTTTCGCTAGTTATTATCTTAAAATTCAAACTAACCAACAATATTATTGAAAACTGACATAACCGTCAAAATTTTAAAGTGTAATGCTAAACTGACATGATCATCTTGTTTGTTGAGTTCGGTTACACTCACTACGGCTGATGATGATGTTTGCAACATCGAAAAATGTTCCTTAACCTCAAAAGTGTCCTTGTATTTTTAAATATATCAGTAACACTTGTGCTATCAAGACCATTTAAAACATTTTCAAAGTATAGTGAACGTTTCTTTTAAACCTTTTCAGTTGTTATACACACAGCTATATTAAACGCTTTTAGAAGTTCTGCATACTTAAATGATGTCAAAGGCCAGGTGTAGACGATATATCTGTCACACAGTGTAAATTTAATATGAACGGAAGTTGGAAACAATCGCAAATGGGTTGGTATGTGTTTTTCATTCCCCCGGCAACGAAACAGAGTCGGAACCTTTCTCCTTCCCCTGAAAATCAATTACAAATTTTCTCGCGATTTGAAACATTCGGTTGATTGTCCAAGAATAGGAGGTTTTCACGTGACGTCATCGCCGCCATGTTGGTGGACGAAAACAAAAGATCTCTTATTAGCTTCTTTTGTTCTACTAACTCTGACCAGAAGTCGTACATTTCACTATTGTTATTGGTGTCTCTAGAGGTTGGTCGAAAACGTCCTATCGAAGAGGCTAAGTAGTACAGTTCAGTCATTGCAAAACTCGTTCGTCTGAACCTCTCGACCTCAGGCTGTTAACAATTTATTAATCAAAGCTACAAGGCTTTGAACAGGGAACGCAGGGGTGGAAAAGGCCCAACCACAAATATCGCCCAATCAGATCACTTATCGTCACCTTTTGATGCAAGTTCTTTCTCTCCAATAGTTTGTTTCCTGAAGTCATGTCCAACACAATTGTCCCTGTCACAACTGGAGTGACGTCAATATTAATCATTATATGCATCATCGGGAACTCTCTAGTCTGTGCTGTCGTAAAGAGAAATCGCGATATGAGGTAAGTCAAGGATAAGTAATCATAAAAGCTAAACTAGAGCTCATGATCCTTATTATCGCTTTTGAAGGGGTAATAGAGCTTTGAGTATACGAACGAAAAAAAATAAAAGAATCGATTAACAATTGCTTTTATAAAACAATTAGGATAGTACGCGCACTCTCATTGGTCAATAGCTGTGTTTAGATGAAAGTATGCACATCACACAAATTTTGATTGTTTATGTGTTGTCAGACGCGCGTTTTAGCTCGTTTATATGAGCGTGTATCAAGAAAATCTGTTTCAATCAAGAAGTGAAAATATAGAATTTTTTACCATTTGTCGAATTATTTTTGAGAAATATTTTTTTAAAGCAATAGAGGCTCTTTTTTGTGAATTCAAACAGTGGGGTGCGGATAAGAAGTGTAAATGGGCAGCATGCGAAAACCCAGTTCATAACAAATGTTTAAAAACAAGGTGGCCAAAGGCCAATTGTTTAGTTGTTTGTTAATCAAGTACAACGTCAGCGTAAGATTATGTGTTCTCGGCATTCAGAAGGCATGAAATCACTACTGTTTTGTCTGCAAATTTTACAGAATGCTATAGTAAAAAATGCCAATTTCTCATAATCATACCTCCAATAACGAATTGAATTCCTAACTAACATATTTCATGGAACATGAATCCTTTTATTTCATAGGACTCCTATTAATTATCTGCTTGTTAACATCGCAGTAGCAGACATCGTTTATTCGATATTTCATGTATCAGAGCTGATTTTTCGACACATTCCCACCAAACCAGAGGGCTTGTCTGGGAAAGAATTTTGTTTGTTACGAGATTCTTCAATACAGTGGATCGGTGCTGGTTGTTCCGCCTCGACTCTAGTAGTGATCGCCGTAGAACGCTACATTGCTGTAACAAATCCCCCTGGTAACCAAAGAAATCTATCAAAGAAAACACTTAAGGTATGTCTCTGAAGGACTGGAATGTAATGAGAAGTGGTGCGTGGGCAGAGCTACTACCAGCGAACTCACACCAAAACTTATTTACTTACTTAGATTCAATTTCACTAAACTGCGTTGCCAACTGAACCGTTAATTATAAACGACTACTTCGCAAAACTGCCTGACTTTCCCTACACTGAATAGTCCAACCAAATTAATTTTTCGTTAAAAAACGCATCGAAATGTAAACGAATGCACCATCATTGTTCTCAGTCTAACTTTGTAGCCAATAATTTCATGGTTCATCTGACTTACAACGAAAAACATTTCGTATTTTCTGGTTAAAGATTCATTGACAATGCATAACAATTAAATATCAAATTTTCCTCTCAGCGGGACAATACGCTATGTGTTTTTATACATAAACCTGGAAATCGCACACAAAGCGTACAAATGAGGTCCTCGGCACTCTTATATATGCCGCGCGAATTGTCCTATCCAATCTATTAGCGCTATCTAGGAACCCTGCTCCTGCGCTAGCCACTCTTCGAAAAACTGGTCCTTGATTTAGAATATACTTTTAAATCTGACTCAAGGTTCATTGAATGACAACCTAATACCGGAACACTCTCTATAGAATACCGGAAAGGCAAATTAAAAGTGTCGAAAGTAAATTTAAAGATAAATTATACCCCAAATAAAAGAGTCTTATATAATCCTCCGAACTTGTATGATCGTCATTGGCAATTAGTTTGAGTCAGTCAATGATTCAATGAAGATGCCCTTCCAACTGAGATAAAACCCGATAAAAGCGACTGATAATTTCCTTGATAACTGAAATACATTACAATTGAAATCATTGCTTGTTCTCTTTGACCAAAAGTATAACAAATTAAAGATCTAACACTTTTTATGAGGGGTTTTAATACGAATAGTAGTACTTGCAATACCAGTATTATTAATAATTTAGGTACTCTGCCAATTTGCGGATGAAGTTCAAGTTTGATGGAGTATAATTGCAAAAACATTGCTGAGTATTTCAATTAATTTTTGATTGGCCCGGGCCAAACGTCGAAATTCACACAAGACGAACTAAATGGCGATTTGGGTCTGTCCAAATTGAGTTGGGTCGAGCTCAGTTAAGATTGTTGATTCAAACGTTGAACTTAACGTCGAACCAAATGCAAAAGCGAAATATACATTGTCATACAAATTTTTAAATAATGAGTTAAGTCTGACGTTTGTCGCAGACTCGATCTTCACACGTACTATGCGTCTGAGCACATGGATAGAAGGGGTTGGCATGCCGATCCAAATACATTTCGCCATATTTAAATGCGTCAATCGTCGGACTTACCATGAACTTAAGGTGGCTCAAAGCAGTTTCAACACTTGAAAGAAATGTTCTTAGAAGGATTGACACTGCAACACTTTATCACTAAACAGCAATGCTATAGTACTATAACAAACGCCAATTATTGCTGAAAATGATTCGGTCATTTTTGTGACGTAAAACGTTGCCATGGCAACACTAAAGCCATGCAAGAACACCCTATATTTTGGCTTAAGCTGCTTATATCTCAAAAATGAACTCGGTGAACCCAATTTTTTATTTCTGAAATGTAATCAGCATGCCATAACATAGACTTCTTGCAAATTGTCAAAAATTCTGTGGTGTGGATTCAGAGCCACCTTAATTAATTGGAAATTTAAGGTAGCTCTAAATCCGCTCCACAGAGTTTTTTTAAACTTTTCAGAGAGTTTTATCTTGGCCTGCTGATTACTTTTGTGCAATGAAAAATTGGGGCCACCGAGTTCATTTTTCAGATATGAGCAACTAAAACCAAAATGTGGGGTCTTTTTGCAGGCTTTCCTGTTGTCATGGTAATTTTTTAGGTCACAAAAATGACTGCATCTTGTTCAGCAATAATTGATGTTTCACATGGTACAATAAGTTTGATTTTACGTGTTGAAGTGTTGTAGTGGCAAGCCTTCTAATACCAAGTCTGTAAGGTCTCTTGAAAGTGTTGAAATTGGTTTGAGCCACCTCAGTCCGTTGTAATTAGTTCGTCTCAGGGGAAGCTCGACGTTTGGCGTTTAGGAGATTTCTAGCCATGGAAACTGTTCTACAAATTGTAAAATCTCCCATAACATTAGCTGGATAGGTGCGGCTTCAGTAATAAAGTTATAGCTCGTGAAAAAAAGTCATGAGATTTGATCTTAAACAAAGAAACAACAATATCTCATTTTAAGACGAAAATTAAACACATTACTTTCTAGCACATCATGAATAACTGAACCTGACGCACTTTAAACATTCATCTTTTTCAAGGTGATCATTTCCAGTTGTTGGATCTTCTCAATCGTTCTTGAACTCCCGGCTTTTTTTGAAACAAGTCATAAACTGGACACCAACGCTTGCTTGCCTCAAGAACGGTGGATTGACCAACTTAGGATTGTGTCATGGTCTGTTTTTATTCTTTTCTCCTCTGTGGTAATGGCTGCCTTGTACTCCAGAGTGATTTATACTTTGTGGTTTAAGCAACCTGGTGGCCTCGTTCTTCCTCCTGACCAGCAGGTAAAAGGCGTCGGTACTGTCCACGTCCCCTGGCAAGTTAGATCATTTATGCATTGGTTTAACTAAAATAAGTATGTGACTCTGCGTTGCAGCTTTAATCAAATTCTCCAACAGATACCTCTTGCCTTTTTTACTTGCTCTCGAAATCGTACCGGTTAATTTTCTTGAATTTGCTGGCTCGAGAATGACGCTGTTTTAGTGGACATCGCCTCCTTTGCGAAAACATCTCAACAGGGCAGGTACAAAACACAAGTCACAAGTCACAATGACCTGTGACATGTGACCTGATGACGCCTATGTTGCTTAATTAAGAGGGTCAGAGTTCAGGATTGGCCAAAAAAAAGTAGAACGAACAAAGATAACAATGGATTTGGCAAAGAAAACAATAGGAAGTACGACACTATGCAGCCAATGAAATATAGCGTTCAACAAGAGGTACGACTCTAACCAATTAAGAGTACAGTGTTTGGGAAGCCCGACCTCGTTCTTAGGCTCCCTAGAGTACAGAGACTCTGGGAACGAGGTTGATCCGCTGAGCGAGGCACAGTTTTAAATACCCTCGATTTCTGTCCATGATGTCTTCAAGTTCAAATCCGGAGTGGGAGTGGGAAATTTCCACTGAATTCCCTTTGGCCATCAAATATTCTCTGTTTCTTTATTTCTCGCTGCTTGTAATGAAACAATAATATTTGTAAAAAATATTTCATTCAGGCCTGGAAACAGTTTCCTTTCAGTTGAAACTACCCTGGGAAATTATGCCATACCAAGGTACGCCTGACAACTGTCGGAACGTTCCAAATACGCACACCAGGCAGGGACACGTTATATATTTGCCGGTAACAGAATAGATACAGTGTGTCTAAGGCAAAACCTGATTTCTTGTTCTAAACTGATATCTTTGTGTCTTAACAGGCTTTGTTGAAGGTAAGGAAGCGAATCACGCTTATGGTTGTGACAGTCACCGCCGTCTTTACCTTGGTTTGGTATTCTGACGTAGTACTTCATCTCCTTGAGCGCTTTTACTTCTTCAAGCGCTTTCCTTTGCCACGTGCCATCGTCCACACTATTGTCATGTTTAACGCCTCCTTCAATCCGTTTGCTTACGCTCTTTTGAGCCAACGATTCAGAGTGAAGATTAAAGAAATGGTGTTTAGAAGACAGCAGTTGCCGGGTCAGCAGGCTTTATCGTGACTTTCTGTTTTAAAGTTGTGGTTGAAATACCCTAGGCTGAGTCGAAATCTCGAGATGGTTTAGAATCCTTTTTTAACCGGATAGCGTTTTCACTGGTTTTTCCTACGAAACACTAAAAAGGAGGCATTTAACTTTAACTTTATCAGATTTCAAGGATATAACATTTCATGAAACTTTTGAAGAAAGCAATCGGCACCTTCGATTATACAAATTTTATACATATGTTACAAAATCATTTTCTGTTCTTATTTAGATTTTGAAAGCGTGTTTGCTTAACACCTGACTGGCAAAAGTTTGAGCTTTGATTTTTATCCAAAAGCCGGTTATTTTGAGTGTAAGGTTTGGATTTCTCGGTCCGCCATTACTCAAAATTGACCGATTGGACCTCAGAGGGTTGGATTAAGGGAAAAGTGACGTTATTTACTCACTAGCTTAAAATTTCAGCGTGTAAACACAACTTATTTTATATGCAAAACACAAGTTTAAAAATCTGAAAGCCCAAAACCCCCGTGCTGCATATTAATTCAGCCGCGTACACACGCATTACATTCTTAAACCAGTGAGTCTTTGACGTCATTTTCTCCTCGACCCAGCTCTCTCAAGAATTTAAAGTTAGTAATGGCGGACCAATAAATAAGAAAATTCCAGTCAAAATAAACAGGTGTCTTTAAAATCATAACTTAAAACTTGGGTCACTTAGTGTTTACTTAACATAGTTTTGAAATCCAAAGAAAAAGAAGAATCTTTTTTTGGTCGAAGAAGCACTAAAGTCTTTAACACGAGCTGAATTATTTCGGAAAGGCCGTATACTGGTCATCTCCCTTTAAACTGAGCGAGAAGACTCTGAGCTATGTGTTAGGAGAATTTTGTTTTATTTGACGACATCTCAGAACTATATGTATGGGATTTAAAACTGATTCAACAATTTCCTGATTGACACCACTACTATCTTGTGCCTTTTTTTGTTTGTTTGTTTTTTTTCTCTCTAAATGTATTTCCTTTAGATTAATAACATTTATTTATTTCATTATTTCATTATTTATCTTATTGTCTACTTTATTAGTTGTATGTGTGTGTGTGTGTGAACGCTGTTGGATAGCCAACGATGATGCCACATGAGAAAAGGATCCAGCCGGATACGCAACGCTCCCTCTTAAAAAAATGTAACTTGCATAAATATCTCGAACAGAGGATGGAGCGAACTTTTCTCGTGTAATTGAATGCCCCTTTATCGTACGTTTCGCCCGTTCGGGCTTCTTCAGCAGCATTGTACAAGGTAATGAATTCTTGGAATAAAAATTCGTAAAAATAGTCTGGACTTTTACATTTAACAAACAATGGGAAAATTATGTAAATACATATGATAGATAATTATCGTAAAAGAAAGTCACTGCTTACGAGCCAGAAGGCCCATCAGGCCGGTGCTTATCTCCGGTTTCCGTAGCATGAAGCGACTAGGAGTATTTCTACTCCCCCCTGGATGGAATGCTAGTTCATGGCAGGGTTACCCCCAGCATTTCGCCGGTACCCATTTATACACCTGGGTGGAGAGAGGCACCGTGAGAGTAAAGTGTCTTGCCCAAGAACACAACACAATGTCCTCGGCCAGAACTCGAACCCGGACCACTCGATCCGGAATCGAGCACACTAACCATGGGGCCACCGCGCCTAAGAAAGGGCCTAAAGGTAAAATACATGTTAAAAATAGACTATAAAATATAAATCCATAATAGGCAGCTGAATGGGTGTTGATTGAGACGATAACAACGCTCAAAATAAAAAGTAAAAACAAACTAAGTCCGATGGCTAATGATTAAAATTGACGCTGAGCGGTGGCTGCTTAGATTTCCGCTTAATTGAAAACACTGTTTTCACGCCAATGGGTGGTCTAAGACCCAGAAAGGGAGGGGGGGGGGGGGGTGGGGGCGACAAGGGATGCCTGTATAAAGTCTAGAGGCTCTAAGCTATGATCTAGTTGTTAGCTTGCACTTATAAGAGCAAACCAAAGTTAATTTTTGGGGGGGGGGTGGGGGTGGGTAGCCTGAGTTAGATTTTAGTGAGTTGGGGGAGTTTGACTTTGTCAATCATAGTTAGTATTTATGTTACATGGCTTTCCAGAAATCGAATGCCTACAACTTTGAAACGACCCAAAACCAATTTCTTATATGGGACTTAATTAGTGCAAGTCAGAAAATGTCTTAGCTTGACCCTTAAAGGAAAAGAAGGAAAGATAATGCATAGCACGTTAAGTGAAATTATGCACAATCGGTTTCTGTTCGTTTGCGATGTTTGTTTTGATGTTTAATAAATAGAAAATTGCTGTGTACTAATTGAGTGTTGAATTTTGGTAAAAACAAAATTTGTCAAATGTTTCTACAGCACCATGTCAATATGACAGTAGAACTAGTTCCCGCAATCCTGCAATCCCACAGTCGAGGTTGGTTGCTTTAAGAACGAAGCATACTGCAACATATATGGTGCGGGACCCGGGGAACAGTAAAATTATATTTCTCGCCATGGAGAAATGACCGGGTTCCTCAAATTTGAAGGTAAGCTGTTATTTTCGGACTTTTGTAATCGAATGATCTCATTTTATCAACGGTTATGTCCAGGTTGAGGAGTTAATTTCTTGTGTTTGAATTCCCCGTGACGTGCTGCGTGAAGTTATCTGAGCTGATTTTTAGGCGAGAAAATGGGTGACGCAATTTTCCCTTTCGTAAACAAGCGATGCCATTTGGACGAGACTGAGAACAATTTTCACTGTTACGTTTGTCGTTTGCAAATGGGGAAAAATTACTTAATATAGGACTAGATTAGCAGCGTATGTTACTTAGAATTTGGAAAAAAAAACTGAGAAAAAACCTTAGAAAAAATTAGAAAAAGTTGATCGAACGAAGTCGCACTCGGTTCAATGGATTTAAAGCAAATGCACTTAACCTCTACCCTACCGAAACATCGACTTCAACTTGGCAATTTAAAGTATTTAAGTAAAGCTAATCCTAACAAGTTATGGAAAGCTAACCGAATAAAAGGCTTGGTTACTAAAAATGACATGGCTTGTTTACGAAACGGAAATTAGCATAGGCGACACTTTCGATCTGCGAATTATAGATAATTTTAACATTTCAGTCGAAGTTCAGTTTGTTGGATGCTTTCCATGCGAATTTCAAGCATTGGTTTGGTTAGCGTGAGCGAAATGACAGAGAACCCATCGGCGAAGTATGTTAATTTTTTTTAATTATGCGACCCTGTTGATATTAACACCGGGCGCGCACGTGTCGTCGTCTTGGTTCTTGTTTTGCATGTACACCTTGTCTGCGTTACACATTACGCAACTTTTTCGGAGTTATCGTTAAAAATATCGTGTTTAACATGAAAGTGAACTGTGTTCAATCGCTTGTTTATTAACATTAGCCATGGCGAAGTCACGGGCCGGGCTACAGTCTATGATGACCTACTACGTATACTACCGAAAAGTGATTCAGAAGGGTGTAAGAGTGCCGACAATGTCAAGAAATCTCTTGGCAATGCCATTCAGTTAATTTGGACTTATTTCTTCAACACGTCAGGTACTATGTGTTGCAAGTGTGGCCATAGTTCTTGGTGGATAAGACAAACTTCACGTAAAAACACAACTCAGTTTTATTCCAACACAGATTTCTTCCACAACATTCACCATGATGTGGGCTGATGCAATCAGCCTCAATCTAGTGTTACAGGTACCATACATTTACTTCCGGTTACAAGGAGATTTACATGTTGAGTTTGCACCCAACACCCCCAGTCACTCAAACACATTTTGGGGTTTGCTGCATTAACCTAACAGTCTATCGAGTTTAACTCTAATTACAGGCTTGGTAAATTACGTCAGCAACATTTTTATCTGTAGGTACATAAGTTAAGCTGACAGCTCCGTTCTGAATCTCTAGTCTTACATAGTGATATTTTACATCGATGTGCTTTGATCTTTTGTTATGTACAGGATTGTTAGCTAATGCAATCGCTCCCTGGTTATCTACATATATACAAACGTTCTTGCAAGGATGACACATTAGATCAGCAAGAAGTTGTTTAAGAAATTTATCTTCTTGTGTAGCAGTGGCTAAAGCTACATATCCAGCTTCACATGAGGACAATGCTACAATAGATTGTTTTTTGCTTTTCCACGAAATCAGTGAGCTCTCATCACATAACTTGAATGCATAACCACTAATGCTACGTCTATCATTAGACATAGCCCAGTCTGAATCACTATATCCCACTAGTTTCATCTGCGTTCCCTTAACAAACTTTAAGCATCTGTTATGAGTACCCTTTAAAAACTTCAGCACTTGCTTAGCCATCCCATAATGCGATTTCATTGGCTTTGACAGGTGTTGGGATAGATACGTCACAACATAACACAAATAGGGTCTTGTGCAAGTCATGAGATAAATCAAACTTCCAACAATTTCACGATACAGGTTTACATTTTCAAATTCCCTTTCATTGACTGCACTGGCTTTCTTAGCGCCCAGCTGTAGTGTTTGTACGTATATCCGGGATCTCTCCAGCGCGGGAAGCCGGTGACCGTGTGGGCATGGGACGAGTGATTGTGTAGGAACAGTGTAAACCAGGGAGTGTTTCGATTATTGTTTCGATGAGCGTCTTTGTGATCTATAAGGACATTACACCAGCTCGCATGGAACTGCTTTTGGCTTGCAATCAGACATGTTGAACCTTTCCAGAATCATTTCAACAATCTTGCTTTAATTCATTTCAATACAATCTTTTCCAAATTTGAATTGAACACTTAAGAACCATGATAAAACACCTAGGTCTTTCATTTTGAATCTCATCATAAGAGGCTCTTTGGCCTTTTTTAACACAGTGTTACTACCTGCAATAATGATGTCATCGACCCCTACAATTGCAATTACTGGGCCAAATTCAGTACTCTTAAGATAAACACCTGGATCAGCTAGGGACTTTACAGACCTTTCTTGTGTTACATAACCATGTAACAAACAATTCCAATTCCGACCACTCTGTTTCAGACCATATAAGGATTTCTTTAGTTTACATACAAGCTTTTGATCATTAGGGCGTTTTCTCTCATAACCTTCAGGTTGCTCTATGCATAACTCACAGTCGATGGGAGCATTTAAATAGGCCGTCTTAACATCCATCTGATATACCAATCTGAATTGCTAACTGCATTAGCGTACGAACTGAAGTTATACGAACAGTTGGTGAAAACGTTTCATGGTAATCTAAACCTGGGGCTTGGGAGTAGCCTAGACTGTTCACAGTCCCCTATTTTTCCGTTTGATCGTCGGGATCGAGCACAAACTTTCACCATATTTTTTTTTTAAAGCGAGCGCGAAATGGGGAGAGCAATATAACTACCGAGTGGGTGGGGGAAGTGGAGGGGTTTTGGCAGGAAAAATAGGGAGACTGTCCCATCTTTACTGCGACTAGTGTTCAGCGAGTTCCGTTGCACCAGCAACGGCAATACCTGATTGGTCCATGACACAATGCATCTGTCAATAAGAAATACAGGTTCGAAAACAACATGACTTATCTAGAGAAAGAATCTCAAGAGTCTCGAGTTTTCGAAAGGCTATATTTAGGCGACTTGGTGGATTAGTCCTAAAAGAAGAACAGAAGGAAGCGATTACGCTTTTACTGCAAGGCAAGGATGTATTGGCTGTCCTTTCTACAGGATTCGGAAGAGCCTGATCTACCAAAGCTTTGTACTTGTCAAGCAATTGGAAAATGAAAGCACTTCTGGAAGAGATCGGCCCTCGTGTTTGTTTATTGTACCGTTTACGAAGTATAGGAGAGGAACACATAAATTCTGATGATTTTGATTTGACCGTTAAGGGTTTTGAGAAAAATGTAGATGTATTAAATGAAATGAAGAACAACAACTTTCAAGTCATTTACCCTTCCGCTGGGCAAGCTTTGTCGAGAGACTACGGTTGTTGCGGGTTGAATCCACTGCGCTCAAGAGACAACTGTCGCTGATAGTTGTCGACGAAAGTCACACCGTTGAAACTTGGTTAGTGTAATTTTCGTTTTTAATACCACTGTATGTAGAATCCCTCTGTTCATGCACGAAAAGGTTGTGGAATAGTTATGTCAAGTAACTGGATATCCACGCGTTTAGGGAAAAAACTTGACAGCTTTTCGCTCAACCTTCGACCGCAAGACCGACTGAGATTTCTCTTTTAGATGTAGTCAGGCGAGTTTGTTTATTATACAATCTGCTGAAATCTGAGTTTTTTTAATCAGTATTTTTCGTATTTCAGTTCAAAATGTGAACGGACTTTGACGCATCTTTCCGTAACTGAAACCCTTCCTTGACAGGAGATCCGCGACATGTTTAATTGTAAAGTCAAAAATCTGGATCTAGACATACAGTGGTATTAAAAACGAAAATTACACTAACCAAGTTTCAACGGTGTGACTTTCGTCGACAACTATCAGCGACAGTTGTCTCTTGAGCGCAGTGGATTCAACCCGCAACAACCGTAGTCTCTCGACAAAGCTTGCCCAGCGGAAGGGTAAATGACTTGAAAGTTGTTGTTCTTCATTTCATTTAATACATCTACATTTTTCTCAAAACCCTTGACGGTCAAATCAAAATCATCAGAATTTATGTGTTCCTCTCCTATACTTCGTAAACGGTACAATAAACAAACACGAGGGCCGATCTCTTCCAGAAGTGCTTTTATTTTCCAATTGCTTGACAAGTACAAAGCTTTGGTAGATCAGGCTCTTCCGAATCCTGTAGAAAGGACAGCCAATACATCCTTGCCTTGCAGTAAAAGTTTAATCGCTTCCTTCTGTTCTTCTTTTAGGACTAATCCACCAAGTCGCCTATATATAGCCTTTCGAAAACTTGACACTCTTGAGATTCTTTCTCTAGATAAGCCATCTTGTTTTCGAACCTGTATTTCTTATTGACAGATGCATTGTGTCATGGACCAATCAGGTATTGCCGTTGCCGGTGCAACGGGACTCGCTGAACACTAGTCGCAGTAAAGATCGAACAGTCTCCCTATTTTTCCTGCCAAAACCCCTCCACTCCCCCCACCCACTCGGTAGTTATATTGCTCTCCCCAGTTCGGGCTCGCTTTTTAAAAAAAAATATGGTGAAAGTTTGTGCTCGATCCCGACGATCAAACGGAAAAATAGGGGACTGTGAACAGTCTAGGAGTAGCCCTTAGCAGCAAATCCTGCCTTGTACTTTCCTCCCCATTGGGATCTAGTTTTATTGCATATTGTTCTACCCTCTGGTAAAGGAGTAAGCTCATATGTTTCATTGTCCCATAATGCATCTAACTCTTCATTCATTGCTTCTCTCCACTTACTGGACTCTGGGGATGAGATTGCATCTTGGTAGGACTTTGGAACATTACGTACTCTGTAACAGAAATCAACTGTGCAATTTGCAGCATCATCAACTGCGTTGTCAAGTTCCTCACCAGTTACATAGTCATCAAGATACCTTGGTCTAGCACGATCTCTAGTGGGGTAAAGCCTTGTACGTTCCTGCCCATTTTCAGGTTTTGGCATTTCAGGTTCTGCTGCTTTAACAGAAGCAGGTAGTAAGTTCACACGTTCATCAAAACTGTCAAACGTCTCAGTGAACTTGACGCATCGGATTTTCTTGACATTGTTTTGATCAGGGTAATAAACAAGATTTGCAGGACTAGACCTGTCATAACCAACGAAAATACCTTTCTCAGCCCTAGCATCTAATTTGGTTTTGTTCGGTACATAAGCATAGCACAAAGTACCAAATGCATGCATGTTAGACAAATTGGGTTGTGATACCTGTCAAGTACTCATAGGGGGTTTTACCTGTTTTGGGGTTGTAACATCTGTTCCGTATATAAGCTGATGTCATAACAGCATATGTCCACAACTGCTTGGGTAATTTTGCACAATTAGCAGACATCTAGCCATATCAAAAAGTGATCTCCAGGCTCTTTCAGCTGTTCCATTTTGATGGGGTGAGTAGGGAGCTGAAAGTTCATGCTTAATGTGGTTTTTCAACGGAAGGGATTTGAATTCTTCACTAATGTATTTACCCCCATTGTCGGATCGCAATCGTTTCATTGTACCATACGGTGCAGTATCGGCCAAGAATTGCTCAGTTGCCCTAACAGCATCACCCTTATTTTTGAGAAAATGTACTCCGAGAGCACCTGAATAGTCATTTACAAATACCATTGCATACTTGTGACCATCCTTTGATTCTGGAGTGATAGGACCCGCTAGGTCACTGTGGACTAACTGTAGGGGTGAAGATGCACGACAGTCTGGCTCCCTATTTCGATATTGGGACATTTTCCCTTGCACACAAGTGTCACATTCAAGCTTACCCTTTGTGGTAATTTTCATTCCCTCAACTACATTCTCTAATTTGAACACATCATTCATATTGCAGTGCCCCAGTATTTTGTGCCATACGTCAGCACTGTAAGCTCCACCACTGGGATTTGAATAGTTGAGATAATACAGCTTACCATATTTCTTTATGGGATGTCAAATTTACGGCACCTCCCTTACTGACTGCTGCTTGGACAGAAAATATGTTCTGCTTATATATAGCTAGGTATGTACAAAGCATCTTCAAGAAAAACTTTATGGGGGACACCCTCTAAATCATGTAGAAGAACTTTTGCTCTACCCTTGGCAGATACAATACCGCATGCTCTACTACCATCCGCTAACTCTAAATAATGGTTTTCGGGTTTAAACTTGTGATCAAAATTCAAAAACTTAGCTTTGTCATTAAGAATGTGAGGAGTAGCTCCAGTATCAACTAACAAAGAGTTATCTCTAATGGATTTAAAATTATCCACAGTCACTTTGAACGCAAAATGAAGCGTCCTTGTTATCATCACTCACTGTTTTTGCAGTGTCTTTCTTACGACATACTTCCGTATTGTGAGACCTGCAGTGGCTGCACCATCGGTTGTTTTCTTTCTTAGGATTCTTCTTGTCCTTAGACCGGCACTCTGGTGACTTTTGTCCAAGCTGGCCACAGGAATAGCATGTCACAGTGGCTTTTGGTGGTGAGATCTTCTTTTTACAGTTCATGACGCTGTCTTCGCCAGTTTGCGATGGGTTACATGATTTCTCCGTGTCTTCGTAGCTCCTCAGTGCGATCTTGAACTCTTGGAACTTCATCTTGTCTTCTTTCTCGTCGCACTGCGAAATAATGGCTGGAAACGTTTTTTATTCCTCAGGTAAGCCTTTTAACGCCATAGCAATCAAAAGGCTGTCATTGACTATCTCATCGGCCGATTTCAGTGATGCAGCTGCAGTTTCGGCCCGTAATACATAATCCGTATTACTCTCATGACCTTTTTGCAGTGAAGTGAGTTCGGTGTAGAGCGCAAGAACAAGTGGTTTGCTTTTGCCCATGTAATAATTCCTCAGTATTTGTAGAACTTCCTTGCTATCGTCCTTCGCATCTCTCATGACCAAGGATAGGCTATGGTCATCTAAACACTGGATTAGTTGGGCGAAAGCACCAATGTTCTTGATCCTATTTTCCTCATCTAGCTCGCCTTCTGCTAGGATAGCATCGTGCAACTGTTGAAGTCGCATAAATCCAAGGAACTTAATTTCCCAAAGCTCGTATTTCGTTTCGTCACCATCAAACATTAGTCGTCGACTGGGCCCATAACCTGTTGCAAGTGTGGCCATAGTTCTTGGTGGATAAGACAAACTTCGCGTAAAAACACAACTCAGTTTTATACCAACACGGATTTCTTCCACAACATTCACCATGATGTGGGCTGATGCAATCAGCCTCAATCTAGTGTCAATTACAGGCTACCATACATTTACTTCTGGTTACAAGGAGATTTACATGTTGAGTTTGCACCCAACACTGTGTTCTCTCAAGAACAACTTTTTATTGAGATTCCGAGGGTGTCGTGAAGGAAGGCGTCGCATTCCAGTTCGAATATCTACGCAGAAAATCGCATCTCTTGATTCAACGCAATTTGCAAGTCAACGGAAGCGATATCTTGTTCGTGTACCTCAACTCCCCTCTAAGCCTACGCATTGTAAATTTATTCCTAAATGCTTGGTCTTAAATGCAAGATCGATCGCAAAACCAGGTGCTGTACATCCTCTTCAGGCGGAACTATCTAGTAACTTTATTGACCTATGTTTTATTTCTGAAACATGCCTACATGACAGTTTCCACGTAAATCTGGTATGCCTATTGGATACACTTTCCTCACTAAAACTAGAAATGACTGAAACGGTGGTGGAGTCAGCATTTTTTGTAGAAACGACTGGAAAATAAAGAAGCTTGTCTTTCCCCACAATGCTTTTGAGTGCTTGTGGGTTGTAATTTCACCGGTGAAAGGTCAACATTTTATGCTGCAGCAGTTTATCATCAACCTAACCCTACCTGTTGCTCTGACAATCTCATCGAGTTTTTGAAGAATGCTTGTGAGTCAATTTTATCTATGGACCCTAATGCAAGACGTAGGGAAGGGAGGTGCGACGGGTGCGCCGTCACTCCCCTCCTCCTCCTTCCTCCCCTTGTATGAGAGAGGCAAGCTCCTACTCATGGGCTCTTTGGATTTTAAACTTTATTTCTATTTTTGTTGCTTGTAAACAGCGACATTATTCTCTAAAACTGTAAAATGTATGCGTAATGTGGTCTCTGTTCCAAAAAAAACCCATTTTAAAGTTCAAAAGTTTGAGTAATATCCACATTTTTAAGTTCCCTTTTGGCTGCCTGTTTTTCATATCATACTGCCTTCAGAACGCAAGTAATGCAGTCTCAAACAACCTAATTTTCAAAATTCCCCAAGGGATCATGCCAGCATGCCCTCGGACCCCCCTAGAGGCTCGCGCCTCCGGAGGTCGTTTGTTGACCGCCTGGGAAAGCTTCCATCGAAGGAACAACAGTTTTCGAGAACACAACACTTTATTCTCAGCTCACACGCAGCCATGTTCGTTTTACACACACAATACGGCATACCGCTGACCCCTATGATACTACGACAGAATTATCTACTATCAGCAGTTTGGTCCGCCTTCTCGTTCGGGCATGAATAGGTGAGCAAAATCGTCTGGCGTTAGCTAGAGTAAAATCTACTAATATCACTCCTCGGAGTCAATGGGATAAAAGGTCCAAATGTAATACCTCGCGACCAAAATAGAAAGTAGTGATTGTTGTTTTACAGTAATTGAGGCTTTATACCAACAACTAATGATGGTGACATGCATGTCCAGCGTAGGAAAATCTTTCGCACGAATCAGGCATTCCTTAAAAGCTTCCCAAAAACGGGACTTTAGGTGCAAGTCCTGAACTGAACTCATGGCGGTTGGCCACGTGGAACGAGGGCTCCGTACGATTTCGTTAATTTTGTATTTAGTTTTGGTTCAGCTTTCTTCTTCCCAAAGTTGACGACTTGATGTTCAACGTGCAATCTTTTTATAAAGAAGAATGTTGGCTATGTTACTCGCTCGGAATGTTCGCTTCTGTTTCATCTTAAATGCATTGGTCGTCAATTTGAGAAGTATAGAACTTGCTCCAATCGCCCAGTTGTTGCTACGACTGCAGATGTAGATGGTCCAAGTGTATATCAAGATATGAAGGGGTAGTTTCTAAAGAAACTGTGGTGCTGCGTCGGTGGGGAAGTAGTATACAAAAATTTTTTGGTTTTATCAACAGAGTTGATAATGTAAATTGGCCACCGTACAGCTTTTAGAATCTCTGTACGGTGGCCAATTTACATTATCAACTCCGTTGATAAAACCAAAAAATTTTTATATCAAGATATCCCTGAGCTATCTAATTTAACAAGTCAACGTGGCCTAAAATTTCTCCGCCTAAATGTGTGCTCTCTTCTTTCCAAAGTTTACGAGATTCGACTGTTGTTATTACGTTATAAGGACATTGATTTCTTTTCCATCACTGAAACACATTATCATCGCACATTTCTGAAGACGAAATTCGCATCCAAGGTTATACCATCTACCGTTTGGATTGTCAAGCTCAATCTAAGGGCGGCGGTGCAAATTTCCCTTTCGCAAACGGTCATTGCCATTTATAACGGTTGACTACACACTTCACTTCAAAGAAAATTAAAAGAAACAAATTAAGGAAAAATATGAGCAAAAATTAAGACAAAAAAGAAAAAAAAAAACATTTATAAAAGAAAAACTGGAGGAAAAAAAGAGTCCGAAAATTTCAAGATTCGAACTCGGGTTATTAGCCCTAACCCTAAACAGAACCCTAACGGGAACCCTAACTCATATGACCAGCGAGACACAACTCCCAGTAACCGCAACCTTTTGAGTTCTTAGACCTAATGAGTGTTATTCAGCGCTAGTATATAGATTTAGCCGAGCCTAAAAGAGGAGCTCCCGGCTTGTTTATTCTTACTGGCTGCAGGATTAGTGAAAATAAAAGGCTTTGGAACTGTCTGCCTTTTGGTTTTCCCGGATATTGCTTAATTATGTCATTTTCTTCGCTGCCTAACTAGTGAATTCCACAATTAATTTCACCTGAATAACCGACTGATCACATGAATCACAAAGGGATGAGTGTGGTATCGGGTTTTCCAGCGAAATCTACATGCACTGTCGAATCCATTAGTTAGGCAATTAATTTTCCTTGAATCGCAAGAGTTTTAAAAGAAAACAAGAGGCTCTAAGTAGCCTATACTCATGCGCTGCCAGGTTATTTGTACTTTTGTTGACAGTTCAATAATAATAATAATAATAATAATAATAATAATAATAATAATAACTTTATTGTACACCACAAAAAAGGTACAGTATATAGGTATTACAAGAATCTATTTGAGAGAAGTTGCTCTTTATCATGTGAGTTCATTGACCTATACTTCTCATCTTTATTTGAAAGAGTCTCTTTTTTAAGGTGGGTCCATAGACCCGTACTTTTCAAAACAATTTGAAGGACGTTCTTTTTTTTTCTCTGGGTCCATTGGGCTGTAAATTTCTCTCCTCTTTCTTCCAGTTTGCTGCAATTTCTGAAGTAGATAATTTATGCTTTCTTATTATTTGTTTCTTTTCTATATTTGAATGCAACCTCATAGTTTGATTCACAATTAAATTTACTTTGAATAATAGAACATAAGAGATCAATAACAGAATCTACGTTTGAAAATACATTTGTTACATTTTTTGGTTCAGAACTATTGTATACAAAAACGTGGTAACTCATCTTTTGCTTTGCATACCACCGGAAAACACAGCTAATGCAGTAGCTAGATATTCACATCAAAAAGCATGAGCTACTTTTCTTCTTATCCAAAATGGCAATTGTAAGCTGTTGTTTACTGGGAACCACATAAATTTACAACATAAATTTCCCTGACATCTTGCTCTATGAATAACTTTTACATGACCAGCGGCCTACGTCTAATTTCTTTAGAAAATCAGAAATAAAAACATATTTTGCTGGAGTAACATTTCTGATAAATTGCTCTTCCATTCTCAATGATAATATCAACTGTTTGAGAGGTGCAATAGTTACAATACTTTTGAGGTGGAAAAACAAAATAGAATAAAATGACACACCAGGACATTCTTTGCAAGAACAAAGATAAACATCATTTAAGTGCTCCTAGGGTCTAAAATTTTGGTTTCGAACATATAATGAATGAACAATCCTTCCACTGTTGCTTCACATTTTAATAATGTTAACACATTTTAATCTCATAAGTAACAGATGTTTGTGCACATATATTCTGAAAATGTTGTACCAAATTCATTAATGAATCTATTTCAATTGAAGTACATGTTGCAAATGGGTCCCATACCTAATAAATCTCTGCTATGAGAGTAAAAAAAATTACACCTCCCATTGGGCAGACAGTATATTGCTACTGTGTAAATTTCAAGTGTTAAAGTATATGCATGATAATTATCCATGAGCAAACAATCAAAGGCAGCTAACATTGATATAACATAAGGAAAGTCTGAAATTATAGGATTAGTGCACTATTTAGCAAACCACTATAACTATCACTGTATGTCAACTGATAATTAATGTAGCTTAAGTTATAACCATAACAGGCAAATCTGTCAAAAATAGGTCGGAGTCCCTGTTTGCATTATTGTGACAAAGCTGATTACATATTATTCCCAATGTTTATAATTTGAACCAAGTCAGCTGAAGAGGTTATTGGATTCCTGAAATTTTAAACAAGTGCCGACAGAGACATTGACACATTGTGTGTCTACATTTGATGTACTGTATGGTGGGGAAATAGTTTTAGTTGGATCAACAATTCCTGGACCTGGGTTGTTTGTACGTCATTTGCGAGTCGAATTATCTCAGGAATGTAAAAGCGATACAAATAGATCTTTGTAAAGCCACAGATGATTAATTTGTTACATTTCATAAATGTGAACCAAACTTTTCAATACTGGCACATAAATGGCCTCTAAGTAAAACAAAAGTAAGACAGAAAACCAGAATTTTCTCTTGAAGCATCCTCTAAATTCCTTTGCCACCAAATACGCGTAAACAGAATGCATATCAACGACTAGTCTGTATTTCTGAAAGAATTCCCCATTTTGACTTCGTCGCATGCCCATACTGACAACAACAGTAGTTCAGATTAAAAGTCGGACCAGTTTTTTCTCAGGTAGTCTCAGTTTCGCTCAAAGCTGCCTTAAGGTTCTCAAAGATCACTAGAAGCTGAGATGACCGGCATGTTAATGGAGATCAGTTTGAATGACCTTTATGTCGATCCCCGCTCTCGTGCAAAGTGTTTATTTGTAAAATATATTAGAAAAAAAAATATAATTTTGTCTTTAATGTCAACAACTTACCTTTGGCTCCACAATTCAATCGAAAAAGATTTATTCTAACAGGTCGATCCGTACGACCCGGGCCGTACGACCGCGACTGCAATCACAAAGCTTGAACAGTCAAGATGCAATGATTCGGGCGCGACCATGCACATCCAAGAGAAAATTACACATCTCAAGGGCTAGACTTTCAAAAGTCCTTCGTCTCGTGTAGATTCGCGTCCGAAAAATCACGCTTCGCTCGCCAAAACATTTTCTCCCGGGATTCTCGTGAGATGGAATTTTGGCAAGTCTACTTAAGGGCTTGAAACATGCATGAGAGGGATGGTTGAGTTCTTCAAACACGCACTCTTTATTTTGTCATGCAAGATGGACTGATATTCCAAGCATACATACATTTTAAGACTCTAATACTTTTTTTCAAGTCTTTCTATTAATTTTTCTGACTCAACAATGCAGTTTTCAGCAGCTATTAATTGTTTTGAATAATCCCCTACCCTCCGCCTCACGTAAAGTTATAGTCTGTAAATGTATGCAAGCATAAATTTCCATGCACTAATGTAACACGGAAAACAAGAAATGGAGGGCATTTTATACCTTATGCGCTTACTGCGCATGAGTAACAAGCAACTCATCACCAAGCGAACGGAAAAGGAAAGAAACCATTTCAGAGTCGACTGTCAAAAGCCAGCGAATAGGAATCACGCTAAAATTAGAAATCACAGACGTACTATAGCTCGTGATGTGACAGATCGTACTTTATTTATTCTACTGTATCTCTGAAAACGAGATCATTTACATTTTGATGTATTTCATTGAAACACGCCAGCTTGGCTTTAAACCAGAATCGGCTAGAAAGGACGAACTTCAAACAAGATCTCCAACAAATTACCTGTACGTGCTCTAAACAAACTTCTAAAAACACAAGCTGGTGATATCTCTCCTTACTTTTACGAGAACTCATTGCAATTACATGTTCAGAACATAAGTGCAAAATTTTCTTGTCACGGTCGAGGCACATCGAAAACCAGTTAGGCAAGCAGAGTAAAAAAACTTCTTGTTCGCTCGCATTTTAAAGCCAAACAAACCAGCAAAAGATCGATTATTTCTGTCAAAAAAGAGTACAGATGATTGTTATTTAATTCCAGTTAACAATAAAAATTCGAGTGAGTTAAAGGACTTGTTAAAAGGTTTTGACATGTCACAGCTGATCAATGATCCCACTAGGATTACTGATTACTGTAGCTCCTTCATTGATGTCATTCTTTCGACACACTCACACAATATCCCGCTAACAAGTGTTATTCCTTTGGGTTTAAGTGACCACTACATGGTCGGCTGCTTTCGCAAAATCAACGCGTTAAAGTTCCAAGCACGAACAATTAAATGTCGCAGCTACGCCAGGTACGACAAAGAAACCTTTAACAAGGATCTTCAGAGTGCCTCGTGGGTCTCGGTTCTATCAAGTTCTGATGTGAACCTCGCATGGTCCAGTTTTAAAAACATATTTCTTCAAATCTGTGATCGTCATGTCCCATTGCTAACTAAAAAAGTTCGTGGCAGCCAGAATCCTTGGATGACTTCTGCGATTTCTAACTTAATGTCAACCAGAGACTATTATTTGAGAAAAGCAAAGAGATCTGGAAGAGACGAGGATTGGTCTTCGTATCGGACATATAGAAATCAAGTCACCGCTGCTGTAAGAAGTGCCAAGTCTGATTATAATCAAAATCTGATTCATTGACAAGAAAATCTCGACAATCCACGTAACGTTTGGAAGCCTATGAAGAAAATTTTCCATGATAAATAATCTAATTTGGACTCAATTAATCATTTGAAGTGTGATGGGCAAGCGATCACGGATACAGAAAGTATTGCAAATCAATTTTGTAAATACTTTTCTGAGATTAAATTACCAATCTCTGATCGATTCAAAAGAAGTTCTGTTGCTTGGCCGATTTGTTCCAAGTCTTCTTCTGATAAGTTTTACACGGCACCAGTCAACTAAAGCAACAGGCCCTGATGGTCTCCCATCTAGGTTGCTAAAAAATAGTGCTGTAACTATCAGCGTCCTTATAACACATATTATCAATTTGTCTCTTACGACTCAGTGTATACCTCATGATTGGAAACATGCTAAGGTTATTCCAATCTTCAAAGATGGGGTGAGGGATGACATCGACAATTATCGTCCGATTTCTAATTTTGCCTGTGGTGTCAAAGATTCTTGACCGGGCTGTCCAGCAGCAATTGGTGGATCATCTGGAGTCACACAACCTTTTTTCTAGATACCAATGTGGTGTCCGTCGTAAGCATTCGACACAGAGTGCAATTACTTCCCTTACTGACTCCATAAGAAGGAACATGGATGCTGGTCAGCTAACAGGTGCCATATTTGTGGACTTCGGTAAGGCTTTTGACGCTATTGATCATAAAATCTTGCTTGATAAATTTCAATTGTTTGGAATTCGCGATAATGAGCATCGTTGGATGTCTGATTACCTAACTGATCGTACCCAATCAGTTTTCGTAGGAGGTGTCCCGTCCCAGCCTCAACAAGTGGTCTCCGGAGTTCCACAAGGTTCCATACTGGGCCCTCTGCTACTTTCTTTGTATGTCACAGATCTGCCAAACTGTTAACAGGCTGCCAATGTATTAATGTATGCTAATGATACCGTCATCTATTACGCAGCCTCAGATGCAAACCAGCTGTTGCAGGTGTTAAATGTCGAGCTCAATTTTCTCTTAGATTGGTCTACCAGGAACGATTTGTTTATTCATCCTATGAAAACTGAATATGTGATCTTTGGAACTTCTATGAGACGCAATCGAATTGACTCTGACAATCTTTGCGGAGTTTATTTGGGAGATCAAGTCCTCAATTGTAAGCCTTTCTATAAGTACTTGGGCGTATACCTAGACCAGTCACTATCTTTCAAGGAACATGTTACTCGACTGGTTAATAAGGTATCTAGACAGCTTGGTTTGTAGCCTGCGAACGCAGACGTATTTCCGTGGGAAGAGAAAGGACCGCTGGAAATACGTCTGCGTTCACAGGCTACTTGGTTTGTTAAGTTAAGTAGGGTCAGAAACAGTCTCACGGTTCACGCAGCTAAAAGAGTCTTTACAACTATGATTCTCCCTACTGAGTTAGATTATTGCGATTTTGTTTGGAATAATTTAGCTCCTTCTAGATATTAAGGCACGTTCTGCGATGCATATTTTAAGTTTTGTTTTTAAATGTGTCCATAACAATGCTCCAGATGTGTTCCAAGAATATTTTGTCAAGTCATCACATAATTACTTTACTAGGCGTAATGGTCTTGACCTTTTAGTTCCAAATGTTCACACCGAATCTGCTAAGAAAGGTTGCTTTTATTCTGGGGCACAAGCCTAAAATAATTTATCACCAAACCTGAAAGAACTTGAATCCCTATTAATGTTTGAAACGAAGCTTAAGGATTTTCTTTGTAATTAACTTTTAATTTTAGTTTTGAGACTTCTTATATGTATATACTTGTCCATAGTTTTTATCTTTATGTAGATTGTTACTTTTTTAGGGCTTTTACTATTATTTTGCTATTTTTTTTGTTTCCCAGGGCACCTATTGATAACAGCTTCTGCTGACGGGCTAACCCTGGTTAAATATGTTATTATTATTATTATTATTATTATTATTATTATTATTATTATTATAATCAGCGGAAGGCACCACACAGGGGGACCCTCTCGCTATGAGCATGTACGCCATTAGTCTCCAGCCACTGATAACGCGTCTACACGTCTCAGGCTCAGCTAAACAGTGTTGGTTTGCTGACGGTGCAACGGGAAGTGGTTCCCTGAAAGATGTGCGGAAATGGTGGGATGAGCTATCAGAGAGTGGTCCGGCGTTAGGGTACTTCCCCAATGCAAAAAAGTGCTGGTTTATCATTAAACCTGATAAAGAACACGCTGCTATGCAGGTATTTGGTGACACAGCGATTAACATCACCTCTGAAGGCCACAAGCTCTTGGATCGAGGTAATTTCTGGAAGGGTACGTGGGCGAGAAGGTAGAAGACTGGGTAAACCAGGTCACCAAACTTGCAGAGTTCGCCTTATCACAACCTCAGGCGAGCTATGCAGCGTTCACTTTTGGGCTACGGCACCGATGGACATATTTCTTAAGGACACTGCCCGATATTACCGACTTGTTAGAGCCTTTGGAGCGTGCGATAAGCGAAGTCCTCATACCAGCTATTACGAACCACGCAACAACTGAAACGGAGCGCGAACTCCTTGCGCTTCCTGTGCGCTTGGAAGGGCTTGGGCTTATAGATCCAGTCAGAGCCTCATCCAAAGAATATGAGGCTTCAGTCAGGGTCACAAATCCCCTAGTAAGGCAAATTGTGGAGCAAGTGCATTAGACCCCGGATGTGTCAAAAGTAAAAACACTGCAAATAAGCGCGCGTAAGGAGAAGGATGAGTGTATGGATGAGAGGCTAAAACGGGTGAAGACCTCTCTGCCGACAGGAACCAAGCGAGCTGTAGAGCTAGCCACGGAGAAGGGAGCATCGAACTGGCTGACAGTAATTCCCATCACCAAATAAGAGTGGCTTTTCTTTAAGAAGCTTATCTTAATTTCCAATTTTTTTTAGTCAGAATGCTATCATGACATGAATTTTTCTTACTACAAATAAGAATATCTTCGTAAGCTTATTGTGCTTCATACTAGCCTCTTTTTTAATGGAAATGAAGTGTAAATAGGTTTTAATTAAAAAAAACTATTATTATTATTATTATTATTATTATTATTATCTTGTTTTCGCACATTGGATTTCCAATGGCACTTCAGTACTCCAGGAAGCTTGGTGACAACAAGTCTCCTCAAAGTTCTAGGACCTTCCTAAGAAACCTTGCCATGTTCAGAATCCAAACGTTTCTGAAGCTCGTCTATCTTGGTCTCTATACCAATATTCTCTAGTCTCCTCTTTTTAAAAATCGTTTGGAACTGTTCCAAAATGTATAGCTGGGTGACCTGTCAGGCGCGGTTACGGATTGAAAGACTAGTTGGCCAAAAATAGTTGACCCAGGTCGGTCTCCATCCTGGAGTCACCTGTCTAGTTTATGTAGTCTAATCAAGTTGACAGCCTTTGTTTCAGCCATCTTTAGATATTCTCCAATTTCTTCATCCAGTGTGTGCACGTGTATGAGAGTCGAACGATGGCTATATTGAAAGGTGTAATTTATATCTATCAACAGGAGAGGGGAAGCCAATTAAAGACCAGACTCAATTAAAGTCCAAGAGCAACAACATTTAAATAAATGAAAGTATAAGAAGCCATTAGCTGATGGCATGCTTGTGTTTTCAGGCCATTTAACGGGCATGCTCGGCACATGACCAAAAAAAATAGAAGAATGTTTGTTATAGGTAACTTTTATGGCGTCGTCCCTTCTTTTGCTCTACGTTAAGAAATACTCTGTTTAAGTAAACTATATTCATTTTTGTATTTGTACAATATAAGAGGAATGCTTCATCAGTATGCCCTATCCAGTATTTAATTAGTACTTTGCTTAATTAATTCATTAGAAGATGGTCCTAAGACTGAGTTGGAATTTAAAGTTAGAAAAAGGAAAGAAAGGTTTATTAATCTGATTTAAACTGTAACGGGGAAAAGTAACCGTTAGCCGTAGACTGTATAAGCCACTACCCCATTGAGACCCTCAACTATTGTCAACACATGCTCCAGTTGACATCCTTCAGGTTATGGCTCTGAGAAATTTTACTGTTTGAGGAGTTAGTGAAATAGTCACACTGATTACTCTGAACGCTCGAGATCAGATTACGAAACAACGCTGCCTACACGCTCGGGGTCAAATTGCGTCCTATGTATTCATTCATTGTTAGTGGAAGTCCAAAGGAATGCACCAAAATCCAGTTTGGATCTCGCCACATGCATGTCGCACATGCGAAATACCAATCATCGTTGAGATTAGGATTGCAAGTTCTTCTCGTTCGTCGGCAAAAAAAAAAAAAAAAAAATCATTGAAGAACCCTCCGATTTATTTGGGGGCAAGGAAAATAATGTTTCACTATTTTCTTTTCTGGATCTCATTTCAATTGCCCTTTCAGTGCGACGTGACCATTCTTCAAAAAGATGGGTCCACATAGTTGATATAGATCCACATAATAGAAGGACGTAGGAAAAAGACGAAGAAGTAGGGACCTTGAAAGGCAATGAAACCTTTTTAATCGATATCAAATACAATTCTATAAATTCGATACAATCATGGTCGAAAGAAGTATACAATACTTCTCCTGTATATGGAGAGGATATTGCATGCATGACTGCGCGAGGATACAAATTTCGTTTTCGAGTGTGAGATACTATCAACACAGGACGATAAAATTTGTTTACCCAAGCAGCCATGTAATGTTATGTTTATCACATAGATACTGAGGAACTTTCTAGTTTGAAAACAACTTGTTTTAATATTCCTTTTCAAATTGGCGAAAACTGGTTACCAACAGTTAAAACAACCAGTACGTTGTGTAACATAAAAC
>NC_090871.1:19940706-19948206 GCF_036669935.1 Montipora foliosa
AACTCCGTTGATAAACCAAATTTTTGTACGTTAATTATAAAGGACTACTTCACAAAACTGCCTGACTTTCCTGACACTGAATAGACCAACCAAATTAATTTTTCGTTGAAAAACGCATCGAAATATAAACGAATGCACCAATCACCGTTCTCAGTCTAACTTTGTAGCCAATAATTTCATGGTTCACCTGACGGACAACGAAAAGCATTTCGTATTTTCTGGTTAAAGATTCTTTGACAATGCTTAACATTTAACTATCAAATTTTCCCCTCAGCGGGACAATACGCCATGTGCTTTTATCGATAAACCTGGAAATCGCGCACAAAGCGTACAAATGAGGTCCTCGGCATTGTTATATATGCTGCGCGAAATGTCCTATCCAATCTATTAGCGCTATCCAGGTACCCTGCTCCTGCGCAAGCCACTCTTCGAAAAACTGGTCTTTGATTTAGAACAGACTTTTAAATCTGACTGAAGGTTCATTGAATGACAACCTAATACCGGAACCCTCTCTATAGAATACCGGAAAGGCAAATTAAAAGTGTCGAAAGTTATATTATACCCCAAATAAAGGAGTCTTATATAATCCTCCAAACTTGTATGATCGTCATTGGCAATTAGTTTGAGCGAGTCAATGATTCAATGAAGATGCCCTTCCAACTGAAATAAAACCCGATAAAAGCGACTTCTAATTTCCTTGATAACTGAAATACATTACAATTGAAATCATTGCTTGTTCTCTTTGACCAAAAGTATAACAAATTATAACTAAAGATCTAACACTTTTTATGAAGGGTTTTAATACAAATAGTATTACATGCACTACCAATATTATTAATAATTTAGGTACTTTGCCAATTTGCGGATAAAGTTCAAGTTTGATGAAGTATAATTGCAAAAACATTGCTGAGCATTCCAATTAATGTTTGATTGTTGAAAGAAAAGTTCTTTGAAGGATTGACACCACAACACTTTATCACTTAACAGCAATGCTATGGTACTATAACAAACACCAATTATTGCTGAAAAAGATTCGGTCTTTTTTGTAACGTAAAACGTTACCATGGCAACACGAAAGCCCTGGAAGAACACCCCATATTTTGGCTTAAGCTGCTCATATCTCAAAAATGAACTCGGTGAACCCAATTTTCTATTTCGGAAATGTAATCAGCATGCCATAACAAAAAACTCCCCGCAAAGTGTCAAAAATTCTGTGGCATGGATTCAGAGCCAGCTTAAACTCAACTTAACTTTGCAAAGAGTTTTATCTTGGCCTGCTGATTACTTTTGTTCAAGAAAAAATTGGGTCAGAGAGTTCATTTTTCAGATATGAGCAACTAAAGCCAAGATGTAGGGTCGTTTTGCAAGGCTTCCCTGTTGCCATGGTAACTTGTTACGTCAAAAAATGACTGCATCTTGTTCAGCAGTAATTGGTGTTTCACATGGTACCATAACATCGCTGTTACGTGATGAAGTGTTGTAGTGTCAATCCTTCTAATAACAAGGACCCTTGAAAGTGTTTAGGAGATTTCTAGCCATGGAAACTGTTATAAATTGTAAAACCTCCCATAACTTTAGCTGGATAGGTGCGGCGTCAGTAATGAAGTTATGACTCGTGAAAAAAAGTCATGAGATTTGATCTTAAACAAAGAACAAACAATATATCTCATTTCTAGCACATCATGAATAACTGAACCTGACGCACTTTAAACATTTATCTTTTTCAAGGTGATCATTTCCAGTTGTTGGATCTTCTCAATCGTTCTTGCACTCCCGGCCTTTTTTGAAACAAATCATAAACTGGACACCAACGATTGCTTGCCTCAAGAACGGTGGATTGACCAACTTAGGATTGTGTCATGGTCTGTTTTTATTCTTTTCTGCTCTGTGGTAATGGCTGCCTTGTACTCCAGAGTGATTTATACTTTGTGGTTTAAGTATCCTGGTGGCCTCGTTCTTCCTCCTGACCAACAGGTAAAAGGCGTCGGTACTGTCCACGTCCCCTGGCAAGTTAGATCATTTATGCATTGGTTTAACTAAAATAAGTATAAAATAAGTGACTCTGCGTTGCAGCTTTAATCAAATTCTCCAACAGATAACTCTTGCCTTTTTTACTTGCTCTCAAATTGTACCGGTTAATTTTCTTGAATTTGCTGGCTCGAGAATGAAGCTGTTTTAGTGGACATCGCCTCCTTTGCGAAAACATCTCAACAGGGCAGGTACAAAACACAGGTCACAAGTCACAATGACCTGTGACTTGTGACCTGGTAATAATCGTTTATAATAAGCCCCTAAGGACTTTCTTTAAGATGACGCCTATGCTGCTTAATTACGAGGGTCAGGGTTCAGGATTGGGCAAAAAACAGTAGAACGAACAAAGATAACAATGGATTTGGCACAGAAAACAATAGGAAGTACGACACTATACAGCCAATGAAATATAGTATTCAACAAGAGGTACGACTCTAACCAATTAGGAGTACAGTGTTTGGGAAGCCCGACCTCATTCTTAGGCTCCCAAGAGTACAGAGACTGTGGGAACGAGGTTGATCCGCTGAGCGAGGCACAGTTTTAAATACCTTCGATTTCTGTCCATGATGTCTTCAAGTTCAAATTCGGAGTGGGGGTGGGATATTTCCTCTGAATTCCCTTTGGCCATCAAATATTCTCAGTATCTTTATTTCTTGCTTCTTGCAAAGAAACAATAATATTTGTAAAAAATATTTCATTCAGACCTGGAAACAGTTTCCTTTCAGTTGAAACTACCCTGGGAAATTATGCCATACCAAGGTACGCCTGACAACTGTCGGAACGTTCCAAATACGCACACCAGGGACACGTTATATATTTGCCGGTAACAGAATAGATACAGAGTGTCTAAGGCAAAACCTGATTTCTTGTTCTAAACTGATATCTTTGTGTCTTAACAGGCTTTGTTGAAGGTAAGGAAGCGAATCACGCTTATGGTTGTGACAGTCACCGCCGTCTTTACCTTGGTTTGGTATACGTGACGTAGTACTTCATCTCCTTGAGAGCTTTTACTTCTTCAAGCGCCTCCCTTTGCCACTTGCCATCGTCCACACAATGCTCATGTTTAACGCCTCCTTCATTCCGTTTGCTTACGCTCTTTTGAGCCAACGATTCAGGGTGAAGATTAAATAAATGGTGTTTAGAAGACAGCAGTTGCCAGGTCAGCAGGCTTTATCGTGACTTTCTGTTTTAAAATTGTGGTTGAAATACCCTAGGCTGAGTCGGAATCTCGAGATGGTTTAGAATCCTTTTTTAACCAGATAGCGTTTTCACTGGTTTTTCCTATGAAATACTAAAGAGGAAGCATTTAACTTTAACTTTATCAGTTTTCAAGGAAATAACATTTCATGAAACTTTTGAAGAAAGCAATCGGCACCTTCGATTATACAAATTTTATACATATGTTAAGAAGTCATTTTCCTTTTTTCTTTAGATTTTGAAAGCGTGTTCGCTTAACACCTGACTGGCGAAAGTTTGAGCTTTGATTTTTATCCAAAAGCTGCTTATTTTGAGTGTAAGGTTTGGATTTCTCGGTCCGCCATTACTCAAAATTGACCAATTGGACTTCAGAGGGTTGGATCTAGGGAAAAGTGACGTCATTTACTCAGTGGCGACAAGGGATGCCTGTATAAAGTTTAGAGGCTCTAAGCTATGATCTAGTTGTTAGCTTGCACTTATAAGAGCAAACCAAAGTTAAGTTGGGAGGGGGGGGGGGGGGGGTGGGGTTGGGTAGCCTGAGTTAGATTTTAGTGAGTTGGGGGAGTTTGACTTTGTCAATCATAGTTAGTATTTATGTGACATGGCTTTCCAGAAATCGAATGCCTACAACTTTGAAATGACCCAGAACCAATTTCTTATATGGGACTTAATTAGTGCAAGTCAGGAAATGTCTTAGCTTGACCCTTAAAGGAAAAGAAGGAAAGATAATGCATAGCACGTTAAGTGAAATTATGCACAGTCGGTTTCGGTTGCTTTGCGATGTTTGTTTTGATGTTTAATAAATAGAAAATTGCTGTGTACTATTTGAGTGTTGACTTTTGGTAAAAACAAAATTTGTCAAATGTTTCTACAGCACCATGTCAATATGAGAGTAGAACTAGTTCCCGCAATCCTGCAATCCCACAGTCGAGGTTGGTTGCTTTAAGAACGAAGCATACTGCAACATATATGGTGCGGGACCCGGGGAATAGTAAAATTATATTTCTCGCCATGGAGAAATGACCGGGTTCCTCAAATTTCAAGGTAAGCTGTTATTTTCGGACTTTTGTAGTCGAATGATCTCATTTTGTCAACGATTACGTCCAGCTTGAGGAGTTAATTTCTTGTGTTTGAATTCCCTACGTGCTGCGTGAAGTTATCTGAGCTGTTTTTAGGCGAGAAATTGGGCGACGCAATTTTCCCTTTCGTAAACAAGGGATGCCATTTGGACGAGACTGAGAACAGTTTTCACTGTTAAATTTGTCGTTTGCAAATGAGGAAAAAATACTTAATATAGGACTAGATTAGCAGCGTATGTTACTTAGAATTTGGAAAAAAAAAACTGAGAAAAAACCTTAAAAAAAAAAATTATAAAAAAAATTAGAAAAAGTTGATCGAACGAAGTCGCAGTCGGTTCAATGGATTTACAGCAAATGCACTTAACCTCTACCCTAGCGAAACATCGACTTTAACTTGGCAATTTAAAGTATTTAAGTAAAGCTAATCCTAACAATTTATAGAAAGCTAACCGAATCAATGGCTTGGTTACTAAAAATGACATCGACCGTCAAAAATGACATGGCTTGTTTACATAAGGGAAATTAGCATAGGCGACACTTTCGATCTGCGAATTTAACATTTCAATCGAAGTTCAGTTTGTTGGATGCTTTCCATGCGAATTTCAAGCATTGGTTTGGTTAGCGTGAGCGAAATGACAGAGAACCCAGCGGCGAAGTATGTTAATTTTTTTTAATTGTGCGACCCTGTTGATATTAATACCGGGCGCGCACGTGTCGTCGTCTTGGTTCTTGTTTTGCCTGTACACGTTGTCTGCGTTACAAATTATGCAACTTTTTCGGAGTTATCGTTAAAAATAACGTGTTTAAGATAAAAGTGAACTGTGTTCAATCGCTTGTTTATTAACATTGGCCATGGCGAAGTCACGGGCCGGGCTACAGTCAATGATGACCTACTACTACAGAAAAGTGATTCAGAAGGGTGTAAGAGTGCCGACAATGTCAACAAATCTCTTGGCAATGCCATTCAGTTAATTTGGACTTATTTCTTCAAGACGTCAGGTACTGTGTGTTACAAGTGTAGCCATAGTTCTTGGTGGATAAGACAAACTTCACGTAAAAACACAACTCAGTTTTATTCCAACACAGATTTCTTCCACAACATTCACCATGATGTGGGCTGATGCAATCAGCCTTCATCTAGTGTTACAGGTACTATACATTTACTTCCGGTTACAAGGAAATCTACATGTTGAGTTTGCACCCAACACCCCCAGTCACTCAAACACAACGTGGGGTTTGCTGCATTAACCTAGCAGTCTATCGTGTTTAACTCTAATTACAGGCTTGGTAAATTACGTCAGCAACATTTTTATCTGTAGGTACATAAGTTAAGCTGACAGCTCCGTTCTGAATCTCTACAATTGTAGTCTTACATATTGATATTTTACATCGATGTGCTTTGATCTTTTGTGATGTACAGGATTGTTAGCTAATGCAATCGCTCCCTGGTTATCTACATATATACAAACGTTCTTGCAAGGATGACACATTAGATCAGCAAGAAGTTGTCTAAGAAATTTATCTTCTTGTGTAGCAGTGGCTAAAGCTACATATTCAGCTTCACATGAGGACAATGCTACAATAGATTGTTTTTTGCTTTTCCACGAAATCAGTGAGCTCTCATCACATAACTTGAATGCATAACCACTAATGCTACGTCTATCATTAGACATAGCCCAGTCTGAATGACTATATCCCACTAGTTTCATCTGCGTTCCCTTAACAAACTTTAAGCATCTGTTATGAGTACCCTTTTAAAAGCTCAGCACTTGCTTAGCCATCCCATAATGCGATTTCATTGGCTTTGACAGATGTTGGGATAGATACGTCACAACATAACACAAATCGGGTCTTGTGCAAGTCATGAGATAAATCAAACTTCCAACAATTTCACGATACAGGTTTACATTTTTAAATTCGCTTTCATTGACTGCAATGGCTTTGTTAGCGCCCAGCTCGCATGGAACTGCTTTTGGCTTGCAATCAGACATGTTGAACCTTTCCAGAATCTTTTCCACAATCTTGCTTTGATTCATTTCAATACAATCGTTTCCACACTTGAATTGAACACTTAGGAACCATGATAAAACACCTAGGTCTTTCATTTTGAATCTCATCATAACAGACTCTTTGGCCTTTTTCAACACAGTGTTACTACCTGCAATAGTGATGTTATTCTCTCAGAATGACCTTTTTGCAGTGAAGTAAGTTCGGTGTAAAGCGCAAGAACACGTGGTTTGCTTTTGTCCATGTAGTGATTCCTCAGTATTTGTCGAGCTTTCTTGCCATCGTCCTTGGCATCTCTCATGACCAAGAATAGGCTACGGTCATCTAAAAACTGGATTAGTTGGGCGAAAGCATCAATGTTCTTGTAGAAACGACTGGAAAATAAAGAAGCTTCTCTTTCCCCAAAATGATTTGAGTGCTTGTGGGTTGAAATTTCACCGGTGAAAGATCAACATTTTATGCTGCACTAGTTTATCATCAACCTAACCCTACCTGTTGCTCTGACAACTTCATCGAGTTTTTGAAGAATGCTTGTGAGTCAATTTTATGCATGGACCCTTACTCACTCCCCCCCCCCTCCCCCTCCTCCACCTCCTCCACAAGCTCCGAAGGTCCACTTTTATGTTGACCAACGCTTTGAATTGATAAAAAAGTATATAGTATAGTTATGTTCTGGTTCACTGCTTGTTTAGTAAAAATGAAGTGCAAGTGTTCTAAGACGACTACACACTTTTAAAGTGGTACTACGACCAAAAAAAAAATTTGTTTTTCCTTTGGATTTCAAAACTATGTTAACTAAACACTAACTCACCCAAGTTTTAAGTTCTGATTTTAAAAAGATACCTGTTTATTTTAGCTGGAATTTTCTTATTCATTGGTCCTCCATTACTAACTTCAAAATCTTGAGAGAGCTGGGTCGAGGAGAAAATGACGTCAAACACTCACTAGTTTAAGAATGCAATACGTGTGTACGCGGCCTAATTAATATGCAGCACGGGAGTTTCGGGCTTTCAGACTTTTCAAACCGTGTTTTGCATATATAAAAAATTGCGTTTACACGCTGAAATTTTAAGCTAGTGACTAAATGACGTCATTTTCTCTCGATCCAACCCTCTGAGGTCCAATCGGCCAGTTTTGAACGTGAGTAATGGCGGACCATGAAATCCAAAACTTACACTCAAAATAA
>NC_090871.1:19953206-19958206 GCF_036669935.1 Montipora foliosa
GCGATGTTGTGTAATACCTTGTTGTCAGACAGACTCAGGCTCATCACAAAAACATTTCTTGCCTTTTCGCGTGCTTCTAAACGTCGGAATTGACCCAAACTTTCCACAAAAAAAGTTTTTTTTCGCCTTTTTGTCTTTATTCAAAGAGAAATTTGGCATTCCGACGAAAACATTTTTAGTTTAGCAACGCTTAACGCAATCATTTACCATATAAGGTCAAACCAAGGTATCTGAGCTGATAACCGAGATTGAGTGAACCAATCAGAGCACGCGAAATGCATTATCCGAGGTTGAGAATTTAATAAATCAAGATATCCCTGAGCTATCTAATTTAACAAGTCAACGTGGCCTAAAATTTTTCCACCTAAATGTGTGCTTTCTTCTTCCCAAAGTTGACGAGATTCGACTGTTGTTATTACGTTATAAGGACATTGATTTCTTTTCCATCACTGATCTCATGAAACACATTATTATCGCATATTTCTGATGACGAAATTGGCATCCAAGGTTATACCATCTACCGTTTGAATTGTAAAGCTCAATCTAAGGGCGGCGGTGTTGGTGTTTACGTGAGGGATTCTGTGTCAGTATCAAGGCGCTTTGATTTAGAATCGAACTCCATTGAAGGAATTTGGCTAAGTCATTGCTAAGTCTAAAAAAAATTTATATGGTTCACTATATCGTCCCCCAGTCGGTTCGCAATTTATCAGCGCTGACTTCAACGCTACATTGGAGGAGACTCTAGGCTTAGCAATGGCTGAAAACAAAGAAATATTGCTGGTTGGTGATTTAAATGCAAATTTTATACCTAGCCAAAGTATCGATAGAATTTGGAGGGAGTTAAAGGACTTGTTAAAAGGTTTTGACACGTCACAGCTGATCAATGATCCCACTAGGATTACTGATTACTGTAGCTCCTTGATTGATGTCATTCTTTCGACACACTCACACAATATTCCACTAACAAGTGTTATTTCCCTGGGTTTAAGTGACCATTACATGGTCGGCTGCGTTCGCAAAATGAACTTGTTAAAGTTCTAAGCACGAGCAATTAAATGTCGCAACTACGCCAGGTACGACAAAGAAACCTTTAACAAGGATCTTCAGAGTGCCTCGTGGGTCTCGGTTCTATCAAGTTCTGATGTGAACCTCGCATGGTCCAGTTTTAAAAACATATTTCTTCAAATCTGTGATGGTCATGTCCCATTGCTAACTGAAAATGTTCGTGGCAGCCAGAATCCTTGGCTGACATCTGCGATTTCTAACTTAATGTCAACCAGAGACTATTATTTGAGAAAAGCAAAGAGATCTGGAAGAGACGAGGATTGGTCTTCGTATCGGACATATAGAAATCAAGTCACCGCTGCTGTAAGAAGTGCCAAGTCTGATTATAATCAAAATCTGATTCATTGACAAGAAAATCTCGACAATCCACGTAACTTTTGGAAGTCTATGAAGAACATTTTCCCTGATAAATAATCTAATTTGGAATCAATTAAGTGTGATGGTCAAGCGATCACGGATAAAGAAAGTATTGCAAATCAATTTTGTAAATACTTTTCTGAGATTAAATTACGAATCTCTGATCGATTCAAAAGAAGTTCTGTTGCTTGGCCGATTTGTTCCAAGTCTTCTTCTGATAAGTTTTACATGGCACCAGTTAACAAAAGCAACAGGCCTTGATGGTCTCCCATCTAGGTTGCTAAAAGATAGTGCTGTAACTATCAGCGTCCTTATAGCACATATCATCAATTTGTCTATTACGACTCAGTGTATACCTCATGATTGGAAACATGCTAAGGCTATTCCACTCTTCAAAGATGGGGTGAGGGATGACATCGACAATTATCGTCCGATTTTAATTTTGCCTGTGGTGTCAAAGATTCTTGAACGGGCTGTCCAGCAGGAATTGGTGGATCATCTGGAGTCACACAACCTTTTTTCTAGATACCAATGTGGTTTCCGTCGTAAGCATTCGACGCAGAGTGCAATTACTTTCCTTACTGACTCCATAAGAAGGAATATGGACGCTGGTCAGCTAACAGGTGCCATCTTTGTGGACTTTCGTAAGGCTTTTGACACTATTGATTATAAAATCTTGCTTGATAAATTGCAATTGTTTGGAATTCGTGATAATGAGCATCGTTGGATGTCCGATTACCTAAATGATCGTACCCAATCAGTTTTCGTAGAAGGTGTCTTGTCCCAGCCTCAACAAGTGGTCTCCGGAGTTCCACAAGGTTCCATACTGGGCCCTCTGCTACTTTCTTTGTATGTCACAGATCTGCCAAACTGTTTACAGGCTGCCAATGTATTAATGTATGCTGATGATACCATCATCTATTACGCAGCCTCAGATGCAAACCAGCTGTTGCAGGTGTTAAATGTCGAGCTCAAGTTTCTCTTAGATTGGTCTACCAACAACGATTTGTTTATTCATCCTAAGAAAACTGAATATGTGATCTTTGGAACTTCTATGAAACGCAATCAAATTGACTCTGACAATCTTTGCGGTGTTTGTTTAGGAGATCAAGTCCTCAATTGTAAGCCTTTCTATAAGTACTTGGGCGTATACCTAGACCAGTCACTATCTTTTAAGGAACACGTTACTCGGCTGGTTAATAAGGTATCTAGACAGCTTGGTTTGTTAAGTAGGGCCAGAAAAAGTCTCACGATTCACGCAGCTAAAAGAGTGTTTACAACCATGATTCTCCCTAAGTTAGATTATTGCGATTTTGTTTGGAATAATTTAGCTCCTTCTAGATATGAAATATTAGAGCGGTTATAAACAAGAGCCGCTAGAATTGTTTTAAAAGAAAGTTGCCTTAGTCAAGATCAGCTGTTGCGACAATTAAGTTGGATGTCCCTTAAGGCACGTTCTGCGATGCATATTTTACGTTTTGTTTTTAAATGTGTCCATAACAATGCTCCAGATGTGTTCAAAGAATATTTTGTCAAGTCATCACGTAATTACTTTACTAGGCGTAATGGTCTTGACCTTTTAGTTCCAAATGTTCACACCGAATCTGTTAAGAAAGGGTGTTTTTATTCTGGGGCACAAGCCTAAAATAATTTATCACCAAACCTGAAAGAACTTGAATCTCTATTAACGTTTAAAACGAAGCTTAAGGATTTTCTTTGTAATTAACTTTTAATTTTAGTTTTGAGACTTCTTATATGTATATACTTGTCCATAGTTTTTATCTTTATGTATATTGTATTTTTTTTAGGGCTTTTACTATTATTTGGCTATTTTTTTGTTTCCCAGGGCACCTATTGATAACAGCTTCTGCTGACGGGTTAACCCTGGTTAAATATGTTATTATTATTATTATTATTATTATTATTATTATTATTATTATTATTATTATTATTATTATTATTATTATCTTGTTTTCGCACATTGGATTTCTAATGGAACTTCACAGTACTCCAGGAAGCTTGGTGACGACAAGTCTCCTCAAACTTCTAGGACCTTCCTAAGAATCCTTGCTGTGTTCAGAATCCAAACTTTTCTGAAGCTCGTCTATCTTGGTCTCTATACCAATATTCACTAGTCTCCTCTTTTTAAAAATCCTTTGGAACTGTTCCAAAATGTATAGCCGGGTGACCTGTCAGGCGCGGTTACGGATTGAAAGACTCGTTGACCAAAAATAGTTGACCCAGGTCGGTCTCCACCCTGGAGTCACTTGCCTAGTTTATGTAGTCTAAACAAGTTGACAGCCTTTGTTTCAGCCATCTTTATATATTCTCCAATTTCTTCATCCAGTGTGTGCACGTATATGAGAGTCGAACGATGGCTATATTGAGAGGCGTAATTTATATCTATCCAACAGGAGAGGAGAAGCCAATGAAAGACCAGACTCAATTAAAGTCCAAGAGCAACACCATTTTAAATAAATGAAGGTATAAGAAGCCATTAGCTGATGGCATGCTTGTGTTTTCAGGCCATTTAACGGGCATGCTCGACACATGACCAAAAGAAAATAGAAGAATGTTTGTTATAGGTAACTTGTATGGCGTCGTCCCTTCTTTTGCTCTACGTTAAGAAATACTCTGTTTAAGTAAACTATATTCATTATTGTATTTGTACAATATAAGAGGAATGCTTCAGCAGTATGCCCTATCCAGTATTTAATTGGTACTTTGCTTAATTAATTCATTAGAAGATGGTCCTAAGACTGACTTGGAATTTAAGGTTTGAAAAAGACAAGAAAGGTTTATTAATCTGATTTAAACTGTAACGGGGAAAAATAACCGTTAGCCGTAGACTGTATAAGCCACTACCCCATTGAGATCCTCAACTATTGTCAACACATGCTCCAGTTGACATCCTCCAGGTTATAGCTCTGAGAACTTTTACTGTTTGAGGAGTTAGTGAAATAGTCACACTGATTACTCTGAACGCTCGAGATCAGATTACGAAAGAACGCTGCCTACACGCTCGGGGTCAAATTCCGTCCTATGCATTCATTCATTGTTAGTGGAAGTCCAAAGGAATGCACCAAAATCCAGTTTGGATCTCGCCACATGCATGTCGCACATGCGCAATACCAATCAACGTTGAGATTAGGATTGCGGGTTCTTCTCGTTTGTCGGCAAAAAAAAAAAAAATCGTAGAACAACTCTCCGATTTATTTGGGGGCAATGAAAATAATGTTTCACTATTTTCTTTTCTGGATCTCATTTCAATTGCCCCTTTGATTCAGTGCGACGTGACCATTCTTCAAAAAGATGGGTCCACATAGTTGATTTAGATCCACATAATAGAAGGACTTAAGAAAACGACGAAGAAGTAGGGACCTTGAAAGGCAATGAAACCTTTTTAATCGATATCAAATACAGTTCTATACATTCGATACAATCATGGTCGAAAGATGAGGTATACAATACTTCTCCTGTATATGGAGAGGATATTACATGCATGACTGCGCGAGGATACAAATTTCGTTTTCGAGTGTGAGATACTATCAACACAGGAAGATAAAATTCGTTTACCC
>NC_090871.1:19963206-19965706 GCF_036669935.1 Montipora foliosa
TGGCTCGCTTGGTTCATGGCTTTGCCGCCAACAGACTGTGCAAATAAAAAAGTCTTCTTGTAGCCATTCTGGGGTTCAAGAGGAAAAATGGGGGAGTTAGGATTTAATTAATAGCATCTTAACCACTGCGTGACTAGAAATTCGCCGGTAAACACCTAAATGAAATAAAATTCTGAAAAATCTTCTCGAAAGAACAATTTAAATATAATGGAAAGTGCATCCATAGAAAAATGATTTCACGAGATGTACACTTAGGCAATTACTAGCAGTCCAGCAGATGGACTTACAGATATGGCGCATCATATTTCGTGTTACTTATCGCAGTGTCTTGTGAATGCTATCTTTGTCTATGAAATGAATCAATTGTATTCATATCAATTGTATTGTAATCATATCCCTTTTGCTTTTATATATTCATGATCAAATTCTCAGTTTGTTTTGGAGCCTCTGGGTGCTTGTTTGACAAAGGGTGTGGTGAATCAATAAAGGCTATGAATATTAATTTAAAACGCCCCTCTGACCTCTCGTTTACGGCTTTTAGAACAGCACACAAGCAACATTCTCGCATGTAAACCTATCCCCAATACATTTTTCATGGTCATTTACCGCTGCAATGAGTCAAACATTCAACTGTGAATGAAGATATCCATATCCCCGACAACGCAAAACCGCGTTAAGTTGTTTGTAAGCCGTAGTTCCTTTCCAAATTATAGAAAAGAGTTGAATTTTCTCTCACTTATTTCTACTGTACTATTGTTTATATTGATTGCACTTTTGTTTCTTATCTCTAAAGAAATCACATCGAAAGCACTTGTTGGAACCTCTAGCAAATAGGGACCTTTTGTAACGTTGCCAGTTTTGAGACATTGGCAACTAAAAAAATCCACCAAAAAATAAGAAAACATCCAATTCAATAATTTTTTTCTTTATTAGATTACCAAAAGACTTCTTTCACATCCCTCAAAATTTGGTTTATGTTGAATGTTTTAAAAGGGCTCAATCACTTTTTGAAACCAGCGAAGCAAAAAACGGGCTTTTTCTGAATCGTGATTCTTTTCATGGACATGAAAAGTCAAACGTATACACGGTAAAATTTTCCGGGGCGAAATACTTCCAATTTAAATTACTGTGGTAATTGAGGGAATCGTGTGGCGTATATATGGTAAGGCAAAAGCCACAGTTTGGTAAGGAAAGGGATTTAAAAGCTTTTTAAAAGGGGCTTACCACGGACAAGGGAACTTTTGTAACCTCCTTGGCATGAAAAAGGGTCACAGTCCCTTTGATTTCAAAGTGATTCGGTGAGCGTCGGTCTGCAAGGGGATCAGTGTTTAAGGTATCTACTGAAAAGTTGTTGTGCCTTACCATCTAAAACTGGGCGAATTATAGCGAAAGGAGAAAAAAATTACAAAAGTGCCCGACGATGCCTATGGAGAGAGAGAGAGAGAGAGAGAGAGAGAGAGAGAGAGCTACGAGCGGGAATAGACCAGAAATTATGCTCGAGATACAGGGCAAATTACAGCAAGACCGCCTTAAGCTTGTAGTTGCTGATGAATTGAAAAATATTTTTCGACAATTGCAAATGACATAGAAAATGATCACGCAAATAACCTACAGGAGAACGATTACTACCAACATCCCAGTGTAAAAAAAGAAAAATCAGGGAGATGAGCGTTAAAATCTCGTCCTTTAGATCCAGTGAGGTCACAAACGATGAAGTTCTAAAAGCTTTGCGGTACTTTGAATCCGCACAAGGCGACTGGTCATGACAATTTTTCTCCCAAAATCCTTAAACTTGCCAAAGATGAGATATCACCATCGCTCACTTACATATTTAATAAAGTTAAACGGGACTGCACATGGCCCAAGGAGTGGAAGATGAGTGAATGGATCCCTGTGCACAAGAAAGAAAATCCTCAAGATATGACTAACGTAAATAACAGATAATTGCTCAACAGCTGGGTGCTAAATTTGAAAGTATCTTTGATCCATTTATGTCCGCGTACAGAAAGCGTTACAGCTGTGAAACTAGAATCGTACTCTTGGTCGAGGAACTCTTTACACCATGCTTTGCTTCTCGCCAAGTTGAAGGCTTACGGGTTGAATGAGGAAGCCCTCGGCCTGTTGGACTCATATTTCCGCGATCATAAAATAGAAAAAAGCTTGGCCACGTTACTAGTAACTGGAAGGAGATCACTAGACGTTGCCCGCGGGGATCGTCACTGGGTCCACTTCTTTGAAATGTTTTTTCTCTCATTGAGAGCCAGGTCAAGCATTTCGGGAATTAAACAACGACCGAAAAAACACCTCTGAGTGGTCCAAGGAGAACTTTCTTAAAAGAAATCTTTCCAACTATCAAACTATGATTAATATGTCTAAGCAAAAAATCGATGGGCTAGGCGTGAGGAAAGACGGGATGACAATTAAAGCTACTGAGGACCTAACACCACTAGGGTCACTATAGATCGCAATCTGACCTTCTCTTGGCACATATCAGCTGCAT
>NC_090871.1:19970706-19975706 GCF_036669935.1 Montipora foliosa
CGGTCCAAGTGCTTAATTAAGTCCAATGTAGGGCCTCCAGAAAGCCGTGTTAGGCGACGTAAGGTTCTATTTAATTTCCTGTAATTTCCTTTTTTGGACATTTGAGTGCTAATTGACGGCACAGATTGAAGCTAAGACAAGTAACATTGAATTGTTGCATTCCACGTGTTATTTGATTCCTTCGATCATGAAAGGACCACAGATCGTCTACCGTTCACTTTCTACTTGCTTTTTTCCTCCGCGACATGGCACGGCGGCCAAGGTCAAGAAACGTAAAAGAGACTTTTGTCCTGCTGCGTGAAGATGACAAAACGCAGGTTCCCAATTCTGCTACGGTTAGGAGTTTGGAACAAAGTGGCAGAGTCAAGGAGCTCGAGTTTACCAACAATGCAACCAGTGAGCACATATCAGAGTTTCTGGTAAATGCATTTGGTAACTTCCTAAATAATTCTAACCTTAACAGGTAAGTGCTCTAACCAACTATGAGTAGTTATTTCATTTATATTTTTTTTACTATAAACAAAAGCAGAACCAATAATCTAGTAATTAGATCGAAGTGGCGTGCCAGGTTCAGTACACATGGTCTTCTATTGTTCAAAAACGCAACTGACCCGAAGGAAGCCCAGACAGGAATAGGACATAGAATGATGAAACTGATCCCTAAAATTATAAGCCATGAAGCATTGAGATTCAGGTCAACGAGCCCAAGAGAAAAATGTCTACAACGCCAACTGACTGGCACATTCCATAAAGCCCTTTGTAGCGGAGCTCCGCGCACGCCTTCGGCACCATAGTTAACAAAATATGGTAATCCATCGATGCGAGAAATTTTGGTTTTATAGCCATGACGTCATCAATCGTCCGCACGTACGTACGTCCACCCCTCCATGTATGCCAACATGACCAGTATTATGCTAGTTTACATCCATGTTTTAATCAATTGATACCTGTCAAGACGAGGTATCCGCTGACCAGTATCGGAGAGATATAAATTTAAAGCTGAGTGTTTATTTTTAATTTGCTTAGAGCTGCTCTTTTGTCTGTATTGCAACTTTTGGCATATAGTTAGAAGCTCTGATAAGGTTTCATGATGCCTGGAGGACCTATGACTAGAACAGAAAAAAAAGGAGAGCGAAAGAGAACGACAACGGCAAAACAGAATACCAGTAATAGCTCATACTTAGTGGAAGAAGTTACTCTACAAATTCTTTCCATGGGCACTAAACCGTTTGTTATTTTCAAAAAGTGGTTGAATCGCTTTTTTCTTTGTTCAGGAATGAAAATCGAATTTTAATTGTCAACTGGAATTAAATAACAATCATCTGTACTCTTTTGGACATAAAGAAAAAGTTGTTTGTTTGTTTTGCTCTAAAATGCAAGCCGCGATCAAGTGCTTTTTAAAGGCCTACTTTCAACCGACAGACTTTTCGACCGTTTGTTTTTGTTATGGAAATTTGTATTTCTTATCGCAGCGATCTAATAGGATGAATCTCGGATTCGGGTGGAATTTTCATATATGAAAATTGTTCCGAGGCACGCAATGCCTGTCGGTTGAAGGTGGGCCTTTAATACGTTTGCCCAACTGGGTTTCGATGTTCCTCGACAGTGACAAGAAAATTTTGTCTTTATGTTATTAACACGTAATCGCTATGAGTTCTCCTAAAATTAGGGGGAAATTTCACTAGCTCGTGTTTTCAGACGTTTGTTTACAGTACCTAAACTTTATTTAAGCGTTGGAGCGGATCTTGTTTGAAGTTCGTCCTTTCTTGGTTGCATTGCCGTATTTTGCCGATTCTTGTTCCAAGCCAACTTGGCGTGTTTCAATGAAATACATCAAAATGTGAAGGATCACGTTTTCAGAAAAAACGTGGAATAAAGAACATCAGTAAAACTCTTTTTTGACCTTGAAACTACAAAGTTTTTTTTTATGGCATCTAATTTTGTGGAAACTTTTTTGTCAACAAAATTTGATCATAGTAGCACTTTAAGCACACTAACGTTTGGGTTCTTTTATCTTACCAAACAGGAAAGTACGTAAATAATAGAAGAACAACGAAACTTAAATATCACCTTAGTTTCCTCTGAGTAGCCAAAATATATCAGGGTCGGCCAAGGTTTTTGGGTATACGGTATACAGGGGCTTTTTAAATCGGGTATACGGTATATTGCAGCTTAAATACGGGTATTCGGTCCATCACTTTCTTTGAATTTCAGGTATACAGTATACAATGCTTCCGTTAATTTTGGGTATATTTGGATGAATTTTGGGTATTTTTGGGTATTTTGGCGAAGTTTTTTTCGGGTATACTGGTATACCACTTAACTTGTTTTCAGACATTTAGTGATACTCATAGCTCCCAACTAACAGATTTACATATAATATCTATTAACTTAGATGTGCCGGCAGACCATGATATTCGTTGTGTAACGCAGCACTCTAGCTTTTCGACCGTGTGTTTACAAAGAGAACTACTACAAACTGCCTACGATACTGTACGTACCGTACTTTGCCGAGAGGCCCGGACTGTCGCACCGCCCGTCTCCCCCTGCGGTAACTTCGGTATTTCTTGCTTCATTTAAAACGTCTTGCTGATGTTCATTAATCTTCTTGTTCAAGATAGGAAAAAGCCATTTTTTTTGGGCAAGGAAATTTCTTTGGCTAAATATTTGGAGATTAGTGGCCGTTGCGATGTTGGAGAAATTACTGTAGTCACTGCCAGTAAAAAGAATGCTCACACTCAGAAGCAAATCTTCAGCTGCCATTGAACGCACAAACGGCTGGGATTGCCAATGCACAGGCTGCTTGCAACAATGAAGACTATCAAATGTTGCAACGTAACCCTTAGTTGTAAGTTTTGCTACCTGTATATTTTTCCAACAATTTGGACAATTCACAAAACGTGTAAAAATTTCTTTCAGTTTGCTTTCAAAAACTATAACCTTGAGTTCCTCCTGAATATTACCACAGTCTTCATTCAGCCAACTTCTGTTTTCTTTTCCTTCGTCTTCATAAAGTTCAGTTTCCAATATCATTTCCTCTTCACAGTCACTACCATCGGAAATAAAATCGGATTCATCAAACTCGAAATCGCTCTCCGAGTCACTGGTTTCTGATTCCTCGGTATCCGGCATGTAAATAGGTTCGGAGCTAGTATCATCCTTGATGTAAAAATTTTCAGGATAATCCTCAACTTTTTTTGGTGGAGAAAGGGGCAAGTCAAGACTTTGCCGGGTATTTGCCACGTTTGGATTATGGTGCAGACTGGCGTTTTTGTTTACGCGTTTACCTTCGTCAACTCTGGAAGTGTAGGTGTGGTCATGTTGGATTGCGTGACACACATCATTAGAGAGCTTCAGATTCTAGGACGAGAACGAAAGCGAGTTCGAGATTTTCTCATAGAACAACAGTGAGCTCGCGCAAACCAGCGTCATTTGGGCGGGAAAAACGTGATGCCGTCGTCATTTTAGTACGAGGTTTTGCAAAAATGTTGGCGGGTCAAAACAATTCAACAACACGGTAGCAGTTTTGGGTTTTTCGATCAGCAAAAAGGTTCAGCTACCAGTAATAAGAATAACTGAGCAATCTACTCTGCTAACAAAGAGTAAGATTAATCGTCCGGGTTATAAATCTTCTGAGTATTTTCGCTAAAAATGGGCAGTCAAATCTCGTACTCGTTCTCGTCCTCTTCCTAGAATCTAAAGGTCTCAAATGTGAGATATGGAAATCAACTTCTGAGGCGATGTTACAACTATACCGTCTGTTTGACAGGCTTCATCCACCATCTCAGGCTTACATTGAATTTCAATCTCCGTCGTTAGGGCTAACGAGACAGAGGTTAACTTTCTCTTCTTCCGTTTCGGTGCTTTTTGGACTGAACTAATTCTTGTTTCACCTGATCATGATTCTCGGAAACGGAAGAAATAAAAGGGCGAAGCAGAGGAGGAATTTTCATTTTCGGAAGCGAAATTGGGCAAATTTTTATCCCCGGCATCCAGTAGTTCTTTACTTTCCTGCCATAAAATAGATCATATGGAACATTAAAGGTTATTCCACATCTCGCTTCACAATTGCAAGGCCTGCGTTTAGTAAACCTCCATTCAAGAAAAATTCATCGAAATGGCGAATTAACTTTAATACCGCTTCATGACGGACTCTACTAATCCGACGATCACTGGCATCTCTTCTAAACAAACGTTTCTCATGCGGAAACAAGGTTGGAACAGCATCTTTCTTCAAATTACATCGACTTTTCCTACCCTATAATAGCTTGGCCTTCAAGGCACCTTCATAACAGGAGGGTTCGAAATGTTCCGAACAGATGTGGCAGTGCTGGACATTTGGCAAGTTTTTCCTTCTAATTCGAACGATCCATTCTTTGAGAAGGACTTCATTTTTAATCGGGAGACGATGAACACTTATACCTCTTTTGGTGTCTCTGGGAGTTCTATTAGAACAGCCCACAACAACGCACTGAACCATTTTTCAAGTTTCCCCCGTTCAAGCAAGTGTGCGCAATGACGTCACGCTTAGCGCCCAAGCCTGCCATAGTACAGCCAAAATGGCGGACTTCCATCGAGTGATCAATACGGATCTTTCTGGCCTCATAAAAACGTCAAAATGTAAGTAACCTTCAAATACTAGAATATTTCCTTTAAGTAAGTCATGCATTACAAATTTGGCAGAGGAAAAGAGATTCCATTTTTGCCTTCACGTCTGATAGCACAGTTTTTCCCACCCGCTGAATTCTGATTGGTCAATTTAAATTCCAGTAGTTCTCGCTCGCCGTATGCACGGCTATATGGAATTTTGCAAAGATTTGTTTTGAATTCTGATTAAGTTGGCTTCACTCACTCCACACCAATAACAAACTGCACAAATGTATTGGTCATCCCGAAACTAGCACAGATATTCGAGGCAGGAAAAATGTAGGCTGTTAAGAACAACAATAAAAGCAAGGAGACACACGCTAACACCAACCCGGTGTGGCCAACACATCACG
>NC_090871.1:19980706-19988206 GCF_036669935.1 Montipora foliosa
AGTTCTTTCTCTCCTATAGTTTGTTTCCTGAAGTCATGTCCAACACAATTGACGCTGTCACAACGGGAGTGACGTCAATATTAATCGTTATATGCATCATCGGGAACTCTCTAGTCTGTGCTGTCGTAAAGAGAAATCGCGATATGAGGTCAGTCAAGGATAAGTAATCATAAAAGCTAAACTAGAGCTCGTGATCCTTATTATCGCTTGCGAATTAAGGGGTAATAAAGCTTTGTGGCCACGAACGAATAAAAACAAAAAAATCGATTAACAACTGCTTTAATAAAATAATTAGGATAGTACGCGCACTCTCATCGATCAATAGCTGTGTTTAGATGAGAGTATGTAAACGCGGCTGTGACATTACACGAATTTTGATTGGTTATGTGTTGTCAGACCCACGTTTTGATTGGCTGTAGGAAATATCAGCGTGTATCAAGAAAATCTGCTTCAATCAAGAAGTGAAAAAAACAGAATTTTCCTAGTCCATTTGTCGAATTATTTTTGAGAAATATTTTTAAAAGCGATAGGAATTTTTTTTTTCGTTAAACAGTGGTGTACAGATAAGAAGTGTAAATGGGCAGCATGCGAAAACCCAGTCCATAACACATGTTTAAAAACAAAGTGGCCCAAGACCAATTGCATAGTTGTTTGTTAATCAAGAACAACGTCAGCGTAAGACTATGTGTTCGAGCCATTGAGAAGGCATGAAATCACTATCACTACAAATTTTACAGAATGTTATAGTAAAAAAAATGCCAATTTCTCATAATCATACCTTCAATAACGATTTGAATTATTAACTAACATATTTACATGGAACATGGATCCTGTTATTTCATAGGACTCCTATTAATTATCTGCTTGTTAACATGGCAGTAGCAGACATCTGTTATTCGACATTTCATGTATCAGAGCTGATTTTTCGACACATTCCCACCAAACCAGAGGGCATGTCTGGGAAAACATTTTGTTTCCTCCGAATTTCTGCAATACAGTGGATCGGTGCTGCATGTTCCGCCTCGACTCTAGTGGTGATCGCCGTGGAACGCTACTTTGCCGTAACAAATCCCCATGGTAACGAAGGAAAGCTGTCAAAGGAAACACTTAGGGTATGTCTCTGAAGGACTGGAATGTAATGAGAAGTGGTGCGTGGGCAGAGCTACTACCAGCGAACTCACACCGAAACTTGTTTACTTACTTAGATTCAATTTTACCCCTCACGCAATGAATGCGATACGTCAAAACACAAATATTATAGACATGCGCAGTATGAACACGACTGATAAGGTCGGCTCAACGGGAATGCTATGGGGACTATGTTGTTTAATATCTTTTTAAAACGCGAAGTTTCAGCCACCGTTAAAGGCAAGGTTAAAGAATGGTACATGATCGAAATATCTACCGTTTTCAATTTCGATTCTTTCCCCTAAGTTTATACTGTACCTATTTTATTTACTTGAATGCGCACTGTTCGGTGCGTTGCTGCTTGAAGAAAAATTTCGCGACGGTGATGTTTAAGACCAGTCTTTCAGTTTGTCAATTGGTCAACATTAGGAGTTCTGCGTTGTGTTCCTGTGAAGTTATTTCATTTTTCTTCATGCGCGCTCGAGGTAGCCAAACTGAGTTGTCGAGAATCGTGTCGTGCTGGAGAGCTGTTCGATCGAATTGAGGGAAGGCAACAGAAGATTGCAGGCAAGGTACGCAATGAGTTTTTCTAATTTTCAAACCTTGACGACATACATAACACTAATAATACAATACAAAATACTAAACACTTAACTTATAAAAATGTTGTAAGGGTAAACACAGTGAAAATCGGAAACCAGTGAACCTTGAGCACACAGTACACAGAATTTAGTAGTTTTATGCACCAAATCGCTCACTTAAATAGCTACATTTTGTACTTTGGCAAAACAATGTGGCAATTTCGATTCATCAACTACTAATGGGAACCTGCTCTTCATAGCTTGTCAGGGTATATCATTACTGTTATTGTCACGCTCTTAGACAATTAAACTCAAAGAATGAAAAGGTTAAGGCAATGTAATTTCTCCATCTTTATTTGTTTGAACTTTTTTTGGAATGTCAGTTCAATCAGCAAAGGCATGCCTGAAACCTCGTTCGTCTCACCAAACTTATATTGTGTATTTTTAAACACAATATTATTACTGTCTTTTTTTAGGACAGTCAAATTATACAGGAATAACATGGATCTGATCCATTAACAGATAATAAATCTACCATCCTGCACCTCATCTTAATAAAAAAATTCGTAACACCAAATAAAATATTGTTCACGGTTTTTGGTACCTACTAATATTTACAACTGACATCAACTTCATAATTAAACCCTGGGTAGTTGAAAGCTGTGTCCATTTTTTTTGGTTAATATCACTTGAAATAAAGAACTCTTTTTGCCTTTACTTTACATGCATTGGGGTAAAAAATATTCCTGTCACTAAAATTATTCTTTTGGCTTTTACAGTCAAAAGTGATCTATACCAAACTTTTGTTAGGTGCAATTCATTTATCTTACACCAAAAATTCTTGGAAAACAGCACCTAACGACAATATCCGTGGTTTATTTAGGGTAATTTATCCTAAAATGTTCACTAACCAATCAAGGACTCATGCTACCAAGAGCAAACACAGGACGGTGTGTGATTTGCTGTATAATTTTCAAAGAAAAGTGACTTCATTTTAAGTTTTAACACTTAAACTCAAAGAAAAATTTAAAGTCATTCTTTCAATGACATAACATTTTCTCACACATCTTTATATTCAGTTAAGGTTTCTTGTTGTAGCATGACTGTGATTTCTGCCTACTGAAACTGGGACCATGGATTCATTCGTTACAATTACAGTCAATCTATGTCACCTATGACCAATATTTCTGAGACTGAAATGATCATTCGAAGTCCTATTTGTAACTTCTGGCATTTGAATGGTCTGAGTCTTTAAAATTTCTGGAAATCTTTCCAAAAAAAAAGTATCAGCTGAAAAAAAAAGGCAAAGCACATACATGTAGGAAACAACTGATTGTTTTCAAATACTAGTATGCAATAAACTAGGGAAGTTTCAATGAAAATTCTTAAATCTCCCTGGCGATGATCACAACTGACATGTAATTTTTAAAACCCTGTTAAAACTTAAAAAATACTGGTCACATGTGAGGAAGATTGACTATAAATTGACTTTAACCTTTCCAAATGTTAGTTAGTTCCCCCTTTTTGATGAGCCACCCCTCAGTCAGGTCTTATTCTTCATGAACAGGGACAGATGTTATGGACATATCCATGGGGACATCCAAAGTGGACACAGAATTAACTGATGAGGTTGGGAAGATACGCGGAAGACTTTTGATGCACTTCTGGCATTCCACTGGTAAGTCATGTGTTGAAAGCTCCTCACCATAATCCCACACCGTAAGTGCTGCAAGGTGCATTAGAGGTGGCACCTGTCCAGTGTCTCTACGCCATCCAATTGTTGTAGGCCTGAATGACCTCTGTTCTTCTAAATTTATAGTTCCTTTTGTCGAAGCTTTCCACTGAAGTTCAAGCTTACGACCTTCAGCTTTAAGAGACTGGATTGTCAGTGATGTGTCTTTGTTCAGTTTCTTTTCCTCCCACGCTTTAGGATAGACATCCTTTCCTCTAAGTTGGGCACTGACTGCACTACCTTTTCTGATGTTGTTGAGCTTTTTTCTTGCCTCTTGGAGAAGCTCTGTGGTCAGTAGTTGCCCATAGTCATTCATTCTCTGTTCATGTGTCTGCCTTGCTGTCTCAGTGGTCCTACCATTAGTTTTACCACTGTGAAAAGTGTTCTCGACAAATGTTACAGAGGCCTGTTTTGATAGTTCTGACAGGTTGTCATGAAGATAAAGTTGGGATAGATTAAACTGTCTTTCAGCAATGACATTGTTCACAGGAATGCTAAAAATGTGCTTGGCATAAAATTCAAAAAGTTGTGGTGTGGTGTCTTTGTTAATAAGACAGCTTTCAGGTGATGTTGTCATTGCTTTAATCTCAGTTAGAAGTTGAGGTTTCTGCAGCTGCCAAATATTGGCCCATTTAACCAGCCCATTTCTGTCCTTAGACACCAATCTCTGAAGATCCTGTCCATAAACTTTTACATTGTTTTCAGATGCATTTCCTTGATTGCTTTCAGTGGATACAAATTGTATGTCAAGGACCTTCAAAACAGATGACCAGAATGGACTTTGGAATCTTTGATCAGCTCCCATTCCAAACAGCTTGGGAAAGGATAACCACTCAGCACCATGTTCTTTAATTACTTTCAGGGCCTCTTGCAACATGGGCCTCTGCACTTCCTGGTAAAAGTGTTTAATAGCGGCTGGATCTTTCAAAGATAATTGCACTTGCTCTTCTGTTAAAGGAAAATACAGTGATGGACACAGTACCATTTGACTGAGGGTTTCATTGTGCTTGAGAACAGTTGCAGGCCATAGTCGTGCCAGATATCCACTGGAAAAACCAAGTTCCTCGTCACTTGCTTGTGATGAATTAAGAGATGGGATAATGAACTTGTCAAGAAATTCAAATAAGAATTTAATTTGCACTTGGATCATTGGGCAGGAGCTCAGCTTGATGACATTTTGCCAGACTGATGAGTGGTTATCTGACTTTGGCATCCTTTCTAGTATACGCTCTGCAAGCTGAAGACAGGCTTTTCCATACTTTAAATACCATTGTAGCATCTCATGGTAATATGTCCACCTTGTGTCAATAAAGGACTGTGGAAGGGGTGGCTCTTTACTTAAAATTCCCAGTGAAACATACATTACCTTGTACTGACTTGGGCGTTCATGGTGGAGCCAGGATATCTTGTATAATAATTGCAATATGTGGTTGTTGTTCATATCACCCTTTGCCCCAAACCCAGCCTGGCACATTCTTCGCAGCATTATATTAAGTATGTATGGGTAACAGCCCACAAAAAACATTTCCCTGCCAAACAGTTTGGAGTTGTTTGCAATCAATCCATTTGATTTACCCTTTTGGGGAGAGGCATTCTCCCCAACTAACCCTGAGACATTTGATATGCCAAATGTGTCATGAACAATGTGGAAATCGACATCTGACTGGTGTTTTCCTGACCCACTAGCTACAATGCTGTTAGCAAGAACATAAGCCCTTGGCTTGTTAGTTTCATGGCACCATGTGTGCACCCCCACAATGTGCCTTTCCTCCCCTCCTTTGTTAGAGTCATCACTCCAAACATGAAAATCATATTTGCTGTTTGCAAATCTTTTACACAGAATTAAGTTGTCTGCCTCCCCTAAAAGAACATTCCAATCTGACAAAGTAGTTGGGGAAACAATAAGATTTTTTGGGGGACTACAATTAAACAAAATACTGAAAATTAAATGTAATGCAATTGGTGCCTTTTGGTTAGATAAAAGACATGCATGTTGTAAATATCTAATGCAAGCCATGAACATTACACTCCTATGATTTGCTCCATTTTTGCCATGGGCAAATGTATCCACAAGAGAATAACTGTTTAAAACATCTCCTCTTTGTTTGAGTTGGTTTTTCAGTTTTGTTGCAACAGATTTTGCCCCCCTTAGTTTTTTTATTGTGTCGTTTTTCTTCAAGGATGTGGTCTTCAACAATTTGTCTTGCTTTGTAACTTGTTTTTGTAGGGTCAGAGTCTATTTCTTCAAATCACTGTTCCTTCTTCACAGAAATACTGAAAACAAGGGAAAAAGTCACACAAAAATTTTATTGACTTGTGGCTTTGAAAACAAATTATTTCATTAAATTCACGTTTTGAAAAGTGTGAGCCTTAAACTCTCCTTTCTACATTTAGATGTGGCTACTTTATTTACTGGTGTTTTCTTTCAACCTTATGAAAGTTATTCGTCACTGTCGAGAACATTGTTTTTTTTTTATCAATTGGAAAGGTATTTACACAGTTCTCTAAGTAAAGGTTTTGTCCTCTTGAACTCAAAATAAGCTTAAATTTATAACTCGAGAAAGGTAAGAAAAGTCTAAAAATATAAATCTAGATCGCATTCGACATGAGGAGGACTCCTCCGCGGTCCGCACAAAATCATCTACTGTGCCATTTAAAAATATTTTTCACGTTTTTTCCCTCCGAGTAATGATTCTTTGCGTTAACAGAATTTCTGTGTTGGCATATATCGAAAATGCTTTGTTTCTTTCAGCTCTGCTACATTATTTAGTGTCCAAAATAAAAGCAAAAATTCGCTGGAAATTATAACAAGACCTTTTACAACGGTCAATTATTAAAACATAGTTTTAAGGCGTTTGTTTCAGTCTCTCTAAAGTAAAACTTTCTTTTACCCCATTTTAAGGAGATCACGCTAACGTTTTTCACCCCGCTAGCTACCCGCAAAAATGTACAAAGGATTTTCACTAGCTCCCTGCCTTTTCGTCGTGAAATTATTTTTAAAAATATTCAACGTTGTTTCACTTAAATGTCGATGAATGTCCGTTCTGTGGTCCAGTTGAACTTAACTTTCAACCTCAAGCTTATAAAGCCTTGAAAGGAATTATAACTGTACTGAATGAACAGGCCGGATGCAGGTCAGTTGTTTCACGTCAAAATTTGCGTCTGTTTACATTTTCCTTGTTGGGAAGCCCACTCAAAGCAGCCGTAATAATAAGTATGCCAATTCCAAAAAAAAAAAAAAAACAGACTTGAGTTATACATTTACCCATGTACTTAACCAATGCTTACCTATACTTTTTCGAAGCGTTTGGATTGTCCTTTTGAGTCCTGCATTTTCTGATGTTAGTCGTTTACATTCACGAGAGAGTTTGTCGATCCTCGCAAGCTCGCTTGCAAACTTGAGAAAAACACTTTCCGGAGTTGCTGCCGCTGAATCCTGACCACCAACACTACAACTGTTTTCTTCTGGTTTCTCTTCTGATTTTAGTTTCTTCGCCGGCTGATATTTACTAGAAAACTGCCCGCCGATAAATTTTCTTCGCCCCATTAGCTGACATTTTTTTTCGCAACTTTCGTTGTAAACAATTAACGAAAGCAGCCCGCGTTTCCAGGAAACAGCAGTCTTTCCAGGAAAGTACTCTGCGCATGTCAAAAAATTTTGGTAGTTACGGACATCGGGGGAAGGATCCCCTTGCGTGAGGGGTAAATTTCACTGAGCCCCGTTGCCAACTGAACCGTTAATTATAGGCTACTACCTCACAAAACTGCCTGAATTTCCTGACACTGAATAGGCCAACCAAATTCCTTTTTCTTTAAAATAACGAAATATAAACGAATGCACCAGTCACTGCTCTCAGTCTAACTTTGTAGCCAATAATTTCATGGTTCCTCTGACGGACAACGAAAAACATTTCGTATGTTTGGTTAAAGATTCGTTGACAAAGCTTAACATTTAAATATCAAATTCTCCTCTCAGCGGGACAATACGCCGCCACGAATGTGCTTTTATCGATAAACCTGGAAATCGTGCACAAAGCGTACAAATGTCTTGCGTCAAGG
>NC_090871.1:19993206-19995706 GCF_036669935.1 Montipora foliosa
GAGAAGTGAGAGATTTACAAACACTAGCCACAGAGCTATCTACAGAATGTGTTCCTGGCGTTTACAAACCACTTAAATCATATCTCCTGAAACTTGCTGATCTGTATATGGATCTTCATAAACAAATCCCCAAGGTTCATTGGTTTCATGGTGTAGAGGGACTATTCTGGGTTGCTATAGGGGCAGATGGTGCACCATTTGGTAAAGATGATTGCGCCACTGGTAAGCTTGTTTAGTTAGTTTAGAATAACATGAATGGCCAGTTTATGTAAAATCGCTGCACGAAACTTTTGAATTATCAGTATATCTTTTAGAGCTTAGTTGTACCTCAGGATACTGTGAACAATCTTTCACATGCATTTCATTGTGTAAGTAAGGGCCCATATGAACAATGTTAATATTCTTATATTTAGTACTTCTTTATATCACTTGGGGGCATAACATAGCTGTGGTAGTGACCACTTCTGCTGTACTGATCGTGATCTGTTATGTTCTTATAATCATCCTTGCAGCCTACTTAGTCAGTATCCTAAACCTGTTAAGTCGCATCTAGAGTTGCAATGAAAATCACCTCCTGCTGGGAGCCAACTGTGAGGAGGACCACCCTTTGACGAAAGCCTACACACAACAACTTACAAAAGAAATGGAAGAAGTGGAAAACAAATGGTTGACCACTGAGAAGGGGTATCAAGTAAGATTTGCCATGAAATTAATTCCTTCAGACATGAAGTGGGCCTCCTCTTTCTCAGGAGAGTTGAACAATGCTGCAACATATTTTTCCCCATTTGCAAATGTCTCACAAAGCAACAAGCACACAATGTTTGGCTCTATAGGAGGTTCGGATGCAACCTGGCAGCCATGGAGTTATGAAAAGAGATTAGAAGTGGCAAAAAAGGTTCAAAAATTTAAAAAGCGCCTAAAAGATCCTGACAAGAAGCAGAGGAGTGAAGTTACAAAAATTCATAGGACAAAACAAATCCAGGTAGAGTATGTTTTTATGCTGTTCAATAGACCAATTTCGATATATTAAAATTCAGTCCGAAACAAAAGGCATCATCTCGAGGCTCTGGAGAATAAATATAAGGATTTGTGTGAGTTTATTCCCCAGAGCCTCGAGATGATGCCTTTTGTTTAGGACTGAATTTTAATATATCGAAATTGGTCTATTAATTTTGCTCTTATTTAAAATTTTTAGAAGTAGTTTGATTTTTATTTTATTTTTTTGGTCTACTCTAAATCTTACATTTACTTTACATTACCTTTCCAGGCAGGAGTTTATACCACCCCTTGGAAAATTTGTTAACTTGATAAAGCCTGATCCATTGCACAGCATTAACAATGGTTGGCGACAGTGGTTTACCAATTGCTTGACTGTCGCCATGCAGTACACAAATTCTAATCAATTGAAGGCTGCAGTAGTTTTATCAGATTTGCCAACTTCCTGCCCTATAGTTACGTTCCTTAATTGTGTAAAAGAACGCATGAAGTGTGGACGTCTGTACAAAAAATTTTGCCGTTGGTTTTCTGAGAAGCGAAAGAAAGGGCTTCAATACAGTTATCGCTTTACAGGTTTGGAGTCCAAGAGATTTTGTTGGAACTTTGGTCTCCTAATTGAAGTCCTCTTAGGCATTGCCAACATTTCAAGTTCAATCAAAGTAAAATTGCATGCTCTAGCATTTTCAGCTTTACAACTACGAGACAGTGGGTCACTGTTTTCAAGGGTGGAAATTAGTAGAGAACAGTTGGTGGAGCTTGAAAGCAAGTGCCAACTGTATTTCAATACTCACGCCCTTTTTCTTGATGGCATCAACCCCACAACATGGACAATTGGATATGCAATCCCCTACAGCACCCAACAACTATTTAAGGAGAGTGGGTTTGGACTTGGATTAAATTCCATGCAGGGCAGAGAAGCCAAACATATTAAACTTGCGGCTTATGTACAAAACACTTGTAACGTTAACAAAAACCAGAGGTGGTGGATGGTTTTTAGGCATGAATATATCCCTACAGCATTACCTACCGCGCAGAAAAGAAGAAAGCTTGTGACTCCTACATTCCCAAGAGGGTAGCAGAGAAAAATGTCTCGCACTGCTACTGTGGACTGCTTAAGTCAAATACTGGCGATGATAAATGTCCACTCTGCATTAGCAGCACAATGAAGCTGGTGAAGGAGGCTGCTACAAACGGAAAGATTTCACCTGCTTTATGGACAGTGTTAGACAGTGTCTAAAAGTGAGTTTAAACTTTGATTAAATTCTATGCAGGTCAGAGAAGCCAAACACATTAAGCTTGTGGCTTATGTGCATGTTTAGTTTGAAAACCAAAGGAAGGGCCAGTGCGTATGATCATAACAGACTGGAGTGGCCATAGATTGTAAAAGGAAAAATTGCTTAACAGCTTAAATTCAAAACTGTTGCTCCTAATATATAACAAATTTTATTTGTTTGGTTTGAAAAACAAGGAAAGGGCCGGTGCATTTTACCAGCTTGCTGTGATA
>NC_090871.1:20000706-20008206 GCF_036669935.1 Montipora foliosa
AGCAGGGGTAGGTGAGGGTGCGGATTAAATTTATTTTAGACTTTCTAGGAGTGAAAGAATCCCACTGGTGTTAAGAAAATGCAGAAAATTGGCCGCAGTGGCTTCACTGTCGAACAACGAAAATGTGTCATCCACATATATAAACCAAATGGAGGGACGAGAAACTACATTAGGAGGGTCAGGAAGAGAGTATAACTTGGAAAGACAAACTTCTATTGTCTCGTTGAGTGGAACGTTCGTGAATAAGGAACGCACGTCAAAAGAGCACATTATTTCATCGTTGTGTTGATGAGTAACCCAATACACAAAAGAGAAGGAGTCCTTCATAGTGAATTGGTTGGTGGAGATCGGTTTAAGGACCTTAACTAGAAAAGAGGCAAGATTGTAGTTGCATGTGTTAACTGAGGAGACAATCGGGCGAAAGGGGCAACCAGTTTTGTGGACTTTAGGAAGACCATAAAGAACACCAGCAGTAGATCCACAAGGAAGGATTTTTCTAAATGTAGCTTCATCAATTATACAATCTCGCTTGAGGTTACGAAGATAGGAAATAAGACTGTTCTCCCTAGACTTGGTTGGGTTGTGCGACAAGGACTTAAATTTCGTTCCATCGGAAATCAAATGTTTCATTTTGCTGAGGTAATCATATCTGTTGACAATTACAACACCATTTCCTTTGTCAGGTTTAGTAATAATAATAGAAATATCATTTCGCAAATCGTTAAGAGCCATCCATTCTTCCTTCGTTAGAATTCACTTTTGTTTAGAATAATCATAAGAGTAGATGTAACTGTAAGAAGCATTTTTGAGTTGACATTTCAATCTGTCTTGGTCCTCACTTTTTAATGAATGACCCAAACCATGACAGGAAGTCCGAGCATTTCAAAGCTCTTACACAAGTCGGCCACGCCTCCCGCTGATGCAGACCATACAATTTCTACCGGTCATAACATCAAATGGGACCATTTTGAAATCCTCGTAATTGGAAAGTCCGACTTGAAGAGTAAAATTAAAGAAACGCTATTAATCAGTGACTTAAAACCCTCTCTTAATGGAAACATTGGTAGTGAGAAGCTTTTTCTTTATTAATTTCTTCCGGAAGTTATGATTTTGTTATCACACTTTTTAACTAGTCACCAGTGCCTCGCTCTAGTTTTTTAAAATTTTGTGTAACAGTTTTAACCGTCACTTCTGATGATGTATGTTGCAACATACGAAACGTCAAGTATAAAATGAAAATGTTTGTAACCGCTGTTTGTTTTCTTTTCCTGTTGAAATTGAAATGGCCAAAGGACAAATGTATTTACGATGCTTTACGATTAGTGCGACCAGAAATTTCCACGTCGAAATACTCGCAGAATGACTGAAGCTGACTGAGTTTGTTTTTGCTTTTCCAGAACCTTGGCTAATCTACCCCCCGGGGGGATGGACTCCCATATGAAACAGACGGGGATGCTCGTCGTCTCGCTTAGGGGTGTAAATTTTGGACTTTGGTCTCGCTTAGGGTGTTCCGGGCAAAGCGCCAATATTTTAAGCCGCCAAGGTCTCGTTTAGGAATCCGCGAAGAAACACAGAATTACGCGAAGAGAAACAGAAGTCAAATTTTGCATTTTAAAACTACTTTAGATAACAGCATTCGATGATTATGTCTTTATATCATTAAAACTCATTGCATGTCGTATTTGTGTGTGTTTTAAGCGGTCTCTTTTAGGGGTCAAAATTTGCTTAACCCACGCCCAGATTGGTCTCCTTTAGGGGTTAAATTCAAAATTTCCGACGAGCATCCCCGTCTGTTCCATATGGGAGAGTTTTCTGTATTTGCTCAACCACGTCTGCTGGCATAGCTTTTTGGTGAAGATCCTTAGTTATCTCCCTTGTTGAATAAATTTGTCAGAAATTCTTTGACACTCGAATATATTCTCACCGCAGCTTTCTGCTTCTTGAAGGCCCACCCTTTGCTCAGTCGTAAGTTCGCCAAAGGAACATAATCTGTCCTACCAATTTTCTGGCCAGCAACTTTTAGTGATGTCGTTACTGAGCTGCCCACTGCCTACGTACGTTGCCGTATATGGTCTCCTTCTCTGAAGTCATAATATGATGACCTGTGCCCATGTGCTCATATGCCTCTTCGATTGTCTTGAAGGTGGCAATACAAGCAGGTTCAAGGCAGCTAAAAGTATTGACAGACTCAGTGACATCGTGTTTTTCCTTTGCCTGGCATTTCTTTTGTTTAACACGCGGTATGTTTTTCGTCCAATCCTCAATCCTTTCGAGCCCAGAGACATCTTGTTCATTCCAAGACCCTCTATATCCATGCCCTCTCCAGCATTGCAAGCTATCCAGACGCCCATGCTTTTAGACGTCAGAGAGAAATTATTGTATTTCGTTATCCCCGGAATCTTGTCATTAGCAGCGCCTGCTGACATCGCTGATTGATCAATCTTGTATTCCGCAACGCTCGTTCCTGCAATTCCTGGTGGGGACTCCAAGCCTTTGTTTATGTCTTTTGCCCTTTCCACGTTGTCATTTTCAGCAACATAATGTCGAAGGCGCTGATTGCAAGGGGAGATCTTTCTGTCACATAAGTCCTTACCCGACTGAGGGTCAGAGAAATCATAGCGGATTACTTCGATGCCTGATCGAAGGGTGTCTCGGGTCCATGTTACACCCGCACCGTGTCGACCTAGATTCTCAACGATTGAGGCTATCGTCTCGAATGCCTCTTCGCCAGTCGTTGACGTATTGTCCAACCCCTGCAAGGACTTTTGCTTTGACACACTACAAACCTCTAGCCGGCGGAAACAGGTACGCTACTTTAGAAGCTCCACACCATGTTTACGACACTTTTCGAGGTAAAGGAAGATGATTTTCTACGCAGTCATTGCACGAACCACTGAAGGGATGGGGATTCTCTCACCTGAAGAAAGTTTCAATATTTCTGTTCCAAAGGTTACGTCTTAGAGGAATGTGGATCTGGAAAAGAACTCTATAAGATCCCTAACTTTCTCCATATTCAACCTGCATCGGAAAATCTCATTCCTTGTCTTTGGTTCTCCGCGTCCATGTTCTGACGAGTGCTTTTTAGAAGCTGCTGGAGTTCCGACTGAGAGAACCTGTCACTTATAATATTATGAGTGATAATATCGGAGTTTTTATTAACTGATTTGAACATTCATCGTAAGTCACCAAAATTGCTTCGAGTCCCACATCGATTGTGATGTTGTTAATTTTGTGCTCAACACCTCTATTTACACACTAAAATAACTAATTATAAGCAATTAAAAAAATGTATCCAAATATTTTTTGTAACCAAGATTGTTATCCGTGAAACAAGGCATTTTCTCGCTTAAAATGTCAACTTGATCGAAAAGCTTCGATGCAGCATGTTTGCAAAGATTTTTCTTTGACGAAACTAGCACTGAAATGTAAGAAAACGGAAGAGTTTCATGCTCGAATTGAATGTAAACAAAACAGAGCGAGCAGAAGAAAAACAGCCTTCAAGTTATTCTTATCGTTGTTTTTGGTTCAGAGATTGCTGCCATAAAAATAACTGTACTTTTACCTTTCAAAGTAAAGATTTTAGTCAGCTCTTTTGCCCTTTCTATGAACAATTATTTGAATGTTAGTTTCTCTTTGCATGAACCAAGTAAATTACCCAGAGAAATCTTGGTCACAAACAAACAATTTGAGATGACAATATCGTAAAATATCGTGGTCTCTGTTCAATAAAAAGAGTCTACTGGATCGCGATAAAAGCCATTTGTGCGCGTGTATGATTGCTTACTAATATTTTGAATCACCTGTAGCTTTGATATGACCAGGCCTTCCTCTTGCCCCGGACGCACCTGACCCCTTGTACTTTTCCTTCAGCCATTCAGTCATGTATATCTCCCAGGAAACATTCCTTTTTCGTACGCAGCCCATGACGTGGCACCGCACTGATCACTTACCTCTCCAAAGGAACCAACTGCATGCCATCGTGAAATTACCCTCGAATTTTTTACACCTGACATAACATACCCGCGAAACGGAAGAAGAATGCGAACTCGGTCTAGTCCCCACTCTCTCCTATGTCCAAAATGGCGGGCCAGTTAAGTGATAAATCATCTCAATGCAAGGCCTCGTTTGGTTATTTTTTTTTGGCAACAAAAGCTTTTTGTTTACTATCCAGCTCTCCTAACTGTGCATTCCTTTTGATGGATGGTTTCATTTACTCCGCTCTAAATTAAAGGACTCTGAAATGACAGGTCACATCGACACTGCCATAAACTGCAGCTCGTATGTTTGTAATATATCCATGTATGCATGGTCATGCTCCTTTACTGGTGGGTATTTACAAGAACTATGTAGGCTGTTAACAGACATAGATTATATGCTAACTAAAGTTTTTGTTAAGCTAACTTTATCTTGTAATCATTTAAAAAATCAGGCCTGACAAAATATGGGGATTTTCCATGCTTGGAGCAACGGAGAAGAATTATGACTTGAAACACAGGCGCCGACACGCTTTTTCCACCATTCTCATGTCGGACTTCAATTCATGTCGTCAGCCTATCGCTATTTCGTTGCTCTGTGCCTTTTTCACAGTGTTTTATATTCAGTCCGCATTTTATACCCTGTCCGTAGTCCGTGTTTTATGCCTAGTCCCCCTTTTAGACCCGGTCCGCAGTCACGTTTTCAAACCTGGTCCTACTTTTATACCGGGTCCGCTGTCCGAGTCCGCAGTACTCCATTTTTACTGACCAGATTTAGAATATGTCGTGTGAAAAACGATACATCAACAAGAAGAAGTGGAGGGAAGTTTGTCTCGCTACATTGTTATTAAAATTCACCATTCTACAATTTAAAGAATCCTTAAGGCTTGCTACCTTATACATCTTGTATTTAAACATAAAAAAAAAACGACTATTCCGTGGGCCATTTTGCTCTAAAGTGGAGTGATGTGGGTAGAAATCGCTTTCCCGGCTAACCGGGCTGTCCCGGTGAAGGCGAATACATGAAAAAATCTCAGCCTAGTTAGCTGGGATCCTGGCATCGTAATGCCGGGATTTTGGCTAATCGGGCTGAGATTTTTCATTCAAATTTGATTCTTGGTGTGTTTCTCAGACGTGCCGGAATCGCGGCTAAAGGAGCCAGTCCGCCTAACAGGGCCAGCCCGGCTTATGTAATCGGCGCCTTAGATCTGCTTATTTAGGGGGTAACTCTTCAAAATAACATTTGAATTAAACTTAATTTTACGTCAGTTTTCGAGCGGGTCTTCGCTTTTGAGGTCTTCGTTTTCGATACTACCGTGTTTGTTGTGCTAATCAAATGCCTTTTAAGAGCAATTGTAAGGTAAGAGTCACAGTATTTCTGAACAAAGAAACTGATTTGGCTTTAACAATTCATTTCACTCACCAACTACAGAATAAGGGCCTTTTGTGAACAATTTGGTTTGTTTATGGCATGGAGCGTTTCAACAAACCTTGATAAGCCAAATATTTTTCTCAACTGATTTTGATAATTCGGTCACTAAAGTAGACAATGGTTTAGGTACGGAAGTTATGCAAGAAGGCAGGTAGATACGCTGATTTTTTGAAAAATGGCAATTTGTGGTTTTAATTTTGACTTCAATTTTTGCCAAAGTCTAGCCCCAGGCTGGTCTCTGTCCAATACCTTCAGAGAAAAGTTACATGTATGAAATGAAAACTCTATTACAGTAGAGTTCAATTTACCAATTGGGATTTATGGCACTTTAAAAATGTCCCTGAAAGACTGAATTTTTGGTGCTCAAAGGGCAAAAAATGAGACCCCCCCCCCCCCCGAAACTCCAAAACTTAAAGTCAGAGAAGTGAGACAAATTGGCTTTTGAAATATCTCATGGAAAACAACTTTTGTGCCAAGTTTCAGCCAAACGGGTTGACAACAACTTTTGGCCCCTGGAACACTTTCTCAGACAATGGCACTTAAGGTGGCTCAAACCAGTTTCAACACTTGAAAGGATTGACACTACAACACTTTATCACTTGATTAACAGCAAATAAATGTTATGGTACCATACGAAAAAGATTCGGTCATTTTTGTGACGTAAAATGATACCATGGTTTTTGACGAAAGCCATGCAAGAACACCCCATATTTTGGCTTAAGCCGCTTATATCTCAAAAATGAACTCAGTGAAACCAATTAGTTATTTGTGAAATGTAATCAGCTTGGCAGAATAAAAACATCCTGCAAAGTGTCAAGAATTGATGTGGTGTGGGTCCAGAGCCACCTTAAATAATTGAAATTTTAAGGTAGCTCTAAATCCGTTCCACAGAGCTTTTTAAACTTTGCAGAGAGTTTTATCTTGGCCTGCTGATTACCTTTGTTCAATACAAAATTGGGGTCACCGAGTTCATTTTGCAGATATGAGCAACTAAAGCCAGGATGTAGGGTCTTTTCGCAAGGCCTTCCTGTTGTCATGGTAACTTGTTACGTCAAAAAATGACTGCATCTTGTTCAGCAATAATTGGTCTTTCACATGGTACCATAACATTGCTGTTATGTGATGAAGTGTTGCAGTGTCAATCATTCTAATAACAAGGTCTCTTGAAAGTGTTGAAACTGGCTTGAGCCACCTTAATTCGTTTCTAATTAGTTCGTGTCAGGGGAAGCTCGACGCTTGTGGTTTAGGAGATAGATTTTTAGCCATGGAAACTGTTATAAATGTAAAATCTCCCATAACTTTAGCTGGATAGGTGCGGCTTCAGCCTAATGAAGTTACAGCTCGTGAAAAAAAGTCATGAATTATCGAAATTTGATCTTAAACAAAGAACAAACAATATATCTCATTTTAAGACGAAAATTAAACACATTACTTTCCAGCACATCATAAATAACTGAACCTGATCTTTTTCTAGGTGATCATTTCCAGTTGTTGGATTTTGTCAATCGTTCTTACACTCCCGGCTTTTTTTGCGACAAATCATAAGCCGGACACCAACGCTTGCTTGCCTCAAGAACAGTGGATTTACCAACTTGGGATTGTGTCATGGTCTGTTTTTTTTCTTTCCTCCTCTTTGGTAATGGCTGCCTTGTACTTCAGAGTGATTTACACTTTGTGGTTTAAACATCCTGGTGGCCTCGTCCTTCCTCCTGACCAACAGGTAAAAGGCGTCAGTACTGTCCACATCCCCTGGCAAATTAGATCATTTATGAAGGGGGTAGTTTCTAAAGAAACTGTGTGGTGCGTCGGTGGGGGAGTAGCGTAGATGTGGGGGAAACCCTGACCACTCCAAAAAATACATGGCTATCTGCGGCCTTTCCCTACATCTAGGTACGACGGAGAGCCGCAAGAATCTGGAACAAAAATTCATCTTCCAAATCGGCACCCTTAATCCTCACGGTATTAACGAACGCTTTTCATTTAACTAATATACTCCTATTTTTCACGTTGCCAATAGCGTAGCTCCTACTCTACCATAAAAACTACAAATAACCCACAATTCCTCGATTCGCTCTGACGAGGGGCTAACGCTCG
>NC_090871.1:20013206-20033206 GCF_036669935.1 Montipora foliosa
AACGTCACAAATTCAAGATTTGGTCAATTAGGAGGTCATATGTCAACACATTAATCATCCGAAACCACTGGCCTCTAACGCAGTCACGCTCATCGCTAGTGTTGCTATGTTGAAATACTACATGGAAGATATTTTAAGAGAAGCGGAGCGTATAAAAAAGCCAAACCTAAAATGAAAATTTGCCAGTACGATCAAGAATAAGGGTATAACTCTACGTAGAATTGACGAAAAAAATGCCATCGAGAAAAAGAATACCCGAGGAAACAAAAGTAAGAGTTAGAGTTCTCAAGCCCACTACTGATCTTACTCTGGAAGCATTTCTGGGGAGTTAATCGATAAAACTATAGGGTCTATGTAGGGTCGCATCGCCGAGATTAAACGAAGCAATGGCAAAAGACTCAAGCATTAAAGTAGCGCTTTTAAGGCTTTGTAGAGCACTTGAATGGTTTTACATGACATTAAAACGTTTAAGGCACGATTCACGAGACTTTTTATACGATTAACGTCTGTTTTGTGACGCTTTTCAACGGTTAAGCACTGTTAACAAGCAATGGAAAAAGTGTCAATCTGTTCTGTCACCTTTCTGGCCAGACGACAAAATCGTGAAAAATCGACAAAATTCGTTGCTGTTAGCCCGCAAATCGTGCCCATCAACACTTTTGTGAACGTAAATCATGCTCTATTTTTCAGCGTGGAAAAATCAGAAGATAGATTAGGTAAATATCGCCAACAAATTTAAGGGAGCGCAAATGCAGTTCTTAACAATTCAACAACTTTATATATTCGGTATTGTTGGCGCACGGATGCAAAGTCTAAAGCGTAGAATGTGGGTAGGTTGGATAGTTGGATGGAGTAGATAATCTGTGGTAGAAGGTTCGAATCCTCCTTACATCCGATTTCTTTGTTTTTGTTTTTCTTTTTTTTTCCCCCAATAGTTTTATTCTCTTATTTGTTTTTCAATTTATGTTCTCATTTTATAGGTCTCCTGCTTCAAACGTAAATATAGCTTATGAATATAATTACAGTCAACTCTCAGGTATTCGGATGATGTAATTTTTTGAGCGAACGAGAGCAGATTTCGTGTCGTGATTACCCCATATACTACTGGTAACGCCAAGCAGGGGCTCATAGACAATCTTGGACAGAATAAAATGGAAGAGAAATGCCCCCTCTCCCCCAAATCAAGGATGCAGGTGCGTGAAGGCCAAAACGTGCCATTTTCCCATAACTGATTTTGGGGGGAGGGGTGGTCTCAATGTTCCATTTAATTTGTCCAAAATTGTAGGTTTGTAGGTGTTCTTGTAATGGACTGAAAAAAAAAATCTAAATAATTCTATACTGACCAAAAAATGGAACAACTAGGAAAAAAATCTAATATATTTTTTTCACTTAAGGTAATTCCTTAGTATTGCATTGTGCATCCCTACTGCGCACGATTTTCGCGTCATTAGCGCGCGCACATGAGCACGTACGCATACAAAACGTAAGAGATTTTGCTCAAACTAAACCCGATAGCGAAACAAATGCTCCTTTTCTCTCAAACAAGCACGGTGACCCCCGATTTTTTTTTCAGGTATTTGCTAAGAACAGTCTAATAAAGAACATATTTGTAGAAGAAAAAATGTTTGATAGTAGAACATGAATTTTTTTTTGGAAGGGGAGGACTTCAAGCTAACCACGGAACTGTCCCAAAAAGGGCACTATTCTCACAACCAGGAAATCAAAGTCGGCGTAAATGAAGCATTACTACTTATGTAAATAAAAGAAGCTTTATTTTCAAAATAAAATTTTGAGTCTTTAAAGTAACCAAGACTTAATTCTGTATGAAGGTGATTCGAATTTTTAACGCGAAAACATTAAAAATACCCCATTTCAAGAGCCTGCTGACGCGTAAACAAGCACGGTGATCCCATTTTATGGCATTTTTTTAAATGTTCATATCATGAATGTTAATTATGCCAAGTTTCCAAAAAAGTTTAATAGTAGAACAATTTCAAGGGAATTACCTTAAGATCACAGTCAATCTCAACACCCAAGCACCTAGAGGAAACCACTTGATTAATGATAATGTTACTGCCTAATATTATTCCATGTAAATTCAGCACCGGTGAACGCACCGCGTTCCATCATGATCAACTCGGTCTTACCAGGATATGGGGTGAGGAAATTGTCGCGAGTTTCTTTGCACACGATACTTTCTTCCAGTTAAACAATCTACCCACCACTTATGCATATCTAAATAAAGGTCTTCTCAGAATAAGAATGCAATCATCGACTGATGTATGTTTGAGGCCACACGTTTGCGGAAGACAAAAATTAAAAGCATTTAAGATATGATGGTGAAGCATGCTGACCGTCCCCTCAGAAAACACGCCAGGGCAAATAACAAAATAACAAACCGGGCTCAGTCTTGCCACCACCAGTTCAACTCCGACACTATCCATGCTACAACAACCAGAGTTCAAGAAAAGCGGTTGCCCAGCTGATTGGGGACCTTGATGACGTAGGGGAAAAGTTCAAAGCAACATATCCCATTGGAGGCTTTTTACTGCAAAGGTAGGTTCATAACTAGAGAGCTGAAAATACTTTTGTAATGGTGAATATTGTCCTGACTAGACGCTTTATGACCGTTAATTGGTTTGCCTGTGGTACCTGTTAAACAGAAGGCACTGAGGTAGGTGGTATTAAATTGCAGCGTTCCAGTTAATTTTTTCAAGTGGGAGAGGGGGGGGGGGGGGAGGGTCATGTATACCATTTAATGGGTCACAGAGACGTCGTGCTAGCAGTGGCCCTTTAGCTCACACGTTCACACGTTGAATTATTTTATAATGTCCTGTCCCGTTTTGAGGTCTTTTACTTTTTTAAGCTAAATAAATTCAGTTCAAAGATAACAAAACTAGCCTGCAAGCAGGCTCTCCTGTAGAAAATGGCGCGTGGTCAAAATATAGGTAGGGGATTGCTTTCTTTCGAAACTAGCAACCAAGCCCCTACATTTCGACTGCGCGCCATTTTAACGGAAGAGTCTGCTTGCAGGCTATAGCAAAACACGCTCTTGAGTAAAACTCACTTGTTTCTTCTTTGATCTTTCAGGGGCACCCAACGAATCTGTTCCTCACATTATCTGTTCCCCAGAGGAATCTTGCTGGCTGGCAAAAATACAGGTGTTTCGATGAGCTGGCCAGGAAATTTTGTTATTGATAGAGGTTTTGCCTGGGAATTACTGACTTTTTCTAACATTTCAATCCGAACTGGCTATTGAAACTCTGAAGACTGAGGACGACTAAAAAAAAAAAAAAAAGAAAAAAAAACTCCTTCCCTCTCCCGAACATACGATGGCTGGTCAGAGTGATTGCGCTTGCGGAAAAAACCTTTTGTTTGGTCGTTTTGCATCGGGGGATTTTAAAGCGCGCGGAATTCCTGGCTGGGAAATAAATTTGATCAGCTGGCTGGGAAACCAACCAATTTTATCTATTTCTTGTGTGTCTTGCTGGGAAAAAGGAACAGATAATGGTTTCCCAGCAACCCTGAAAAACACCTGAAAATGCCTTCATAACATTTATTTTCATTAACTGGGGAATAATAATACATTTTACAACAAATTGGTCGTTGGGTGCCCCTGATCTTTGACGGACGTTTTCCTGCACGTCATGCATGTCTTGCAGTTGCAGTAAGCAAACATTTATTCCACACACTAAGGAAGGACTGAACATGTTGTTTGCGCTTCATGATTGCTCTTCTTTGCAGTCTAATCTGATTCCAGATCAAAACGTTTTGGCTTAAAAAACACTAAAAAGTATTGCAAAAGCGGGGAGTTAATAGTAAAAGGCAAGCCAAAAGACAGATGAAGATAAAATAAGTAACTGAGATTTTTACATAAAACTCTGATTTCGAATTCTCAGCAAAAGATTAACGATACTCGATCGTAAAAACACAAAAACTCCCGCAGTGCCTGACTTCTATGAAGCAAATTATAGGAATGGCTTTTGTTAGATATTTCGGCTGCTTTAACCTCAGGAAAAGATTTGTTTAGTCACTTTAGTGTAAAACGAAGTTATTATTAATTTAAGAAGCCTACAATATTTCTCTTTCTCGTTAAAGACAGCGATTTCCCGCGAATTTTTTTTTTTAACGTATTCCCTTGAAATATTATTGTCAGTGTTGCATCTTTAACATTCTTACAGTGGAATATATATATTTTTTAAGTTAAGGTGGCTCCCTATAGTATTTGCGAATACTCTCACTACAGAGCAGGAGTTACAAAAGGAAACCTAATTAATGTGTCTTAAAGTTTTTCCTGTAGAGATTTACCAGTATGAATACCGATATAATAAGCCTTATTTTTAGGGTGTCAATTTTTGGATTAAGGCCGTAACCATGGCAACATCGCTTCTAATGACAGGCAGATATATTCATATTTTTGGCCTAAATTCGTTATATTTATGCTTTCCTTTGGTGTAAACTGAATTTCTTTTTCATTTATTGCCACCTTACGTAAATTATATTGCCTGACATTTTGAAGCAGTAAAAATTCAAGGTAATTCATAGTATTCTGTAATTTGTCATTTTTCTAAATATATTCGATTAGCTCTGACAGATTTTAACAAATTTATGGCATTTAATAGGAACTGTATGTGGTTACAACTAAGCCAATTTTCAAAAAAACTTTACCGAAGGGAACGCGAAAGAGTTAGAAGTTTATTTTACAGATTATGTCATGCTGATGTCACGAAAATCGGAAAACACGCGCGATTCAGGCTTTGCACGCCATACTAGTGCACAGCTTGCCCGCGCTCCTAAAATTCTAGGGAGCCTCCTTAATATCCTCTGTCAAAAATTTGCATAAGAATCTTGAAATAAACATCGCAGCGGCACAGAAGAAATGTGGTCGCATTTTCCTCTTCGTCGAATTCTCGTTTCTTTTTTATTTTCGGATTGGCCCAGCCAGTATTACTCCTAGGAAAATTCAGTTTCAGCGCCTTCAACAGTGTTGCAGATAAGAGTCGAGTCTCGGATCAATCTCGACAAAGATAGCTTCCTGGCCCATTAGATGAAATGTAAATATTCAGTTAAATATTACATCAAAATTAAAAAACAAAAGACGGAAGTTTCTTGGCGAAAAAGTACGTTGTTTAACTATGAAAGTGACGAACGATTAACATTCTTCGCTGTAGCTATTTAATGTAAACAAGAACCTTGACACAAGCTCATCACGTGCACCTTTGTGGTTGCCTAGCACGTGATCAATTTATTCCTTTTGACACAACATCATGACCTTCCCCTTAATATATTAATTGCGTGCGTGCGTGCGAACAAGAAACACAATCAGTGTCACAAACCATATGCAATTAAATAAATTTCTCACAATTCAGGATCAAACCTGACGACCCTTTTCCGTCAATATTGAAGCACAAAATAGACAACAAGATTTCTTTCAAATAATTCTTCACTGTCGCATTCCCACTTATTTTTTTCATAGAAGACTGCAGAGTTGAGTACAAAATAAATGTAAACAGCCAGACAACTGAAATGCGACTTCATTAAAGACAGAAGTATTCAAGGCGTTCGATTCCTTCAATGTTTGTTAAACCCTTACAGAATTTGCCATTTGGTTCAGTGTTGTACATAACATCACACTTAGTAAAATATTGGAAACAAAGCTCACTTTGATATCCAACGACAAAAGATGCAATTGTTATCGAAGAACATTACTGGTCGCCACAGTTGGTAAAATGTTGGAAATACAGCTCGCCTCGATACAGCTCGGTGAAGTCCTTTACTGGTCGCTTTAATATTCCAGGTATTAATTATTTTTGAATTCCCTGCCTGTCTTGTTTATCCAATTGACGTTCCATTCTTGAGCTCCATAAGGGTGAACCACCAAAACACCATTCGCGTTACAATGACTTCGACGCCATTGCAGGTTAATTAAATATTCTACTGTGTCCACCAGTTAAAATCTACGCATTTCTACTACCCCCTAAAACACACCAAAGATACGCGCAGAAGACTACGCACAAAGAAAATACTTAGCAGGGGAGTGACAGGTTCCATTTTCCGACACGGGAAAAAAAATGAACGGAGACCTTTCACTCAGATTCTGAATGGATTGCCATATCGCAACCCAGTAAAAAGCCTACCCAACTGTTTATCTTCAATCGTTTTCTAACAATACTTGCTGGCCTTCCAATGTAACAACAGTGATTTGTTTCTGACAAATCGTTACCCGAAAAAAAAAACTTGTGTGCTTACACAATGTTCGTAAATTGACAAATTGTTTCCCAAATGAAATCGTCCCGCGATTCTTAATCAAACTAAAGGATTATTACTGTCGTGAGATAATTTAGTCACTTTACGACACTCGTTTGTTAAAAAGAAACCAGGTTTGAGGCAAAGGCGGACAAAAGCTTTCTCTTACTTTTCGAATAGCTGCTCCAACGCTAGACTGTACGGCACGTAACGTGTGACACTCCGTGACAGATGGCAAGATATTTTCAACAATATTAGGGTTAGTCAGATTAGTGATTCTTGAAGTATTTACAAGGCAAACGATAGGTGTTATTACAAACATTAACATATTAAAGGCTCGCGACAGTATTCTGTCCTAAAGAGGCTGCTGTTCAGAAAGAACCAATCTTAAACACGGCTTGGATCGAAAAAAAAAAGGCCGCAAGTTATTATCATTATTTTACTGGATTTTTGAGACCGTCAGTTTCATTTTTTTCAAAGTGTCAATAAACTTTCGAATAATTTATCGCAACATTGAAAACTCTTAAAAATGCAAGCCCGTGCCATGGGTAACCGCATTGTTGGGGATACTTTCAACATTTCCGAATCCCTAATTTTTTCACCAGAAGAGATTTCTACACAAAATTTTAACTCGATGTACCTATTGTTAATAATACCGTGACACCCTTTCAGTTCCTTCATCCGGTCAGATGTTTCTTACTATTCGTTTTGTCATTTAATCCCGCCGTTACTGCATTATATGCGATCGTTTTGACTTGTCTCTTTACATGAAAACTTGTAATTCAGCAAGTAAATCCACAGAGTACCAATATGGTATTTTCTATATTAAGACCGTCGAAAGTGAGCCAAGATCAAAGCAAAGGACACGACTTCTTCCATGATTCATTCCCGATTTTTACCCGATTTTTCTAATATATCATTAAAATCCTGCTCGTTTCTTTAATAAAGCTCGCAGTTAAAGGAGCAAAATAAAATAAATAAAATAATAAATAGCCTGTCTTCTTGTTCAAGTTTGTATAAGTTTGTAACTGAAATTGATTCTGTGCTGCATCTCGCAACTAGTCAGTATCCTATAAATATTAAGATAAATCATAAGCCACTTTCTAATCAAGCACAAGGCAACACATGATGATATTCAGACTCTTAATCATAACTTAAAAACATAGAACTGAATTAAGAATCTCCTCATTTCACATGAACACCTGTAATCTTTGACGTATCGTAATTGAAACCTTTCAATTGTCAATAAGGACCGCACAGAGATGCTTCATTCTCAGAGAAATCAATGGGAATAGGTTTGTCGCTTTGTTTTGGAGGTAATGTTTTTTTCGGCTACTTATTGTTCACTGTAGTTGACTTGATGCACTTAATTATTCAAGTCCCTTATATATATTTCGTCCTGTCTGTGGCTTGCCTTGTGAGGTCGCCTACAAATCTAGCTGGGCTACTAAACGTCAGAAAATTTATCCTTCACTTAATTGGAAAACCAGAGGTTACAATAAGCTTTGAGAGAAATAAGAAGACAACGCCAATAGGTGTTGAAGACCAAGCAAACTTAACCATGTATGTATAGTTTCCAATAACAGCGTGTTTGACATCTAAACTTATGTTTTCAAGTCAAACAGTCAAGTTGCTAAGACGTAGTTGTGGACGTAACATGTTAAAGTTTCATTGAAAATGTCGAGGGCTGTTCATGGACAGCGTGACGGTGATCCTTTCTCGCGGCGCTAGGGAGTATATGGCTCAAAGCTACTTGAAGGATCGTCATAATAAGCCATTGTTTTTAAAGGCACGACTTTTGCGAGCAGTAATTGCCTTAAATAACAATTTTCAAGCACGGTTTCATTTAATTTTGTCGCATTTTCTTTCTGCTTCAAAGGGAAAAGCCAAATAAATTAAACATGTGGTACTTGTACAAGTACAATAAAAACGTTATCGGAGAACTTATTTCTTGCTTTGCTCAACGGTAGCAATAATTATTGTTTCTTAACTATCTCCGAGCAGTAGTTAACCGGTTTGATTTATAAATAGCCAAACTTGTACACATGTTGTTGGCTCCGGCCGTCGAAGACTTATTGAATAGTCATTCTTATAAGGAGGATAAGAGACGGCTCTTATGAGTTCTAGTTTGATAGAAAGTTTTATATCCTAAAGAAAAATAAGGACACAGTCGATTCTCCAAAAAATATCCTTTTTCTGTTGTCGTGTCTTCAGAAATAAACACTGTAGGCAGGCGGCTGGTTTTAGACAGGTTTCCCTTCCCTTTCAAGTGCGCTTCTTTGGTCTGGTAAAAAGGGAAACATTTACTTCATTATTAGGCGTGGTTACATAGTCTATAGTTGAGCAAACGTGATGCAAAAGCGACGGCTTGATGATACCAGGTGCAACAAAGGAGACTAATGTTGCGCATGCGCCTCATCACCCCGAAAAACCCTTGAAATTCAGTCAAATTCATTCGAAACGCGGGAACATGAGAAATGGCGGATGTAGTGCTGTCATCGTTAATATTCATCGCATGTTTCCAAAAGGACGGCACACAATGAATGCAAAAATGATAAGTCATTTGAAAGACTTGGGCATTACCTTATCTTTATGACTGATACTGGTTCAATACAACGCGAAATACGGCGAAGGATCACAAATGAAGCGAAGATGGCGAGTCAAAAGTGTGTCGATGAATTGCAGAACTGGCAAGGAGCAGAGGATAGTTTTTCCTTCCTGGCGTTGTTTTTCCTTATTTAAGAGACTTCAACTCAGAATGGAGTGCTGTTTGATAATAAAGTAAGTCGGATTTAAATTGAAATGTGAGTTTACATTCAAAAATATGGGCAAACTGGCGTTTGAAGCGAGGACAACGGTAAATCAGCTAACAAGATGGACTAGAAAATGGCAGCCCACTGGTGAAGAACATCTCAATTCGCTATAAAGCTTCCCAACCTTGAAATTTTGAACCACATGGTCGAAGTTGAGTCGGTAATTGTTCTGGAGAAGAAATAGGGCTGATTTTGAATCTTGAAGCGAACAGATGAAGCCAAGACGCAAGGCTTTATTTTACGAGTGCTCCAGATAATTTAAATTTCCTTGGCAAAAAATATTTTAATTCCCTTTTTCGAGACTTTTGTCATAGGCCGTGATACGGGAATTCCCGCATGTTGCAGTAAGCCCAACAACCATAGAAAAGATTTGTGTAAAGAAATTGTCATTAAAAGTGGCAAGGCTCAACACAGCAGGTTTCGTGTGACACAGTGTTGTCTACAAAATGGCTCCAAATCTTGTTATGATATCATCTCGCTCTGCCCTATTGTGTCTTTGACATGGCACACTTTCACGTCTGTAAATTAAACCACTGAAAAAGTATTAAATTTGAAGCTTTTTTCAATTTGTATTTTGTCATATTGCCCTAAGCTGCGAGAGTTTCAAGTTGATGAAATGACGCGCACAAGTAATTCTAACTCGGAGAACGAGACTCAAGTCGGCATCTCATGCGTTCTCGTGGCCAAATCTTAGAAAATATTTCGTGATACGGGAATCACCTTTAACAGCCGACACACAAATATCAGAAGAATAATTAAAATTAAACAGTTTAAATTTAAAAGTGGCAAGGCGCGCGCAAGCAACCAGCAAAGTGAGCCTATTGTCCTATTGAAATCTGCAACTTCGAGCTAGTTGTTTGTTGGAAGAACAGTCATAGGACGTCCCCTCAATGCTATCCAGTCATTGTGGATACATCAAATACTAATTTTTCGCAGAAATGTGGAGATTAACACTGATTTGCAGTTAAATTATTTATTATTTATTTATTTACAATGCACTTACACGTTTTCTTGGTATAAAATTTACCTACTCATCTCAGGCAAAGTATTATTTACATTTGTATAAAACTGCTTCAGGCGAGGGAAAAAACGAAATTATTACAGATAACGTAATTATATACACTATACCACTAATAGAAATAAATGGTATATAGTTAACTTTACTAAAAAGGAGATTGACACTGATTCATATGTAAATACATTCCAAAATGACATAAGCAGGTAAAACATTTGTGAATGTAATCCATAATGTGAATACATTCAAATTAACAACAATCTCAGAGAAAGAATTATATTATATTCTTAACTTTAAGTAGTACTCAATCTACAGAACAGGATATCCCATTCAGTTGCAATATTTAGACTTATAATACCGGAGTACATACCAGCAAGTACCGGTAAGGAAATTAGTACTGAGCAAAATAGTGTTCAAAAATTGCTTTTTTAAAGTAGGATTTTAGATGTGCTGTTTTGATTATAAAGAGGAAGTCATTCCAAAAGTATTTTCCAATAATAGATAGGCAGAATTTTCTTACATTGGCTATAGCATGAAGAAATAAATACTACAAAGATGCATCCTGAGTTGAATGATTATGTTGCTCCGAAACCAGTAATATGGAAAAAATTACATGGCTTATTGCCACAAAGACAATCGTGCACAAATAAATGTGTACATTTTAGCAATATCGTGAAATTTCAATAGACCTAAGGAAACATAATGTGGGATGGGGGAACATCATGAATGATTTTAATAACTTTATTTTTTGAATTTTATCAGCTGTGACATTGGGTTTTCATAATAACTACCCTGCAACATAGAGCCATACAGTAAATATCGCTAAATAAGTGAATAATTAACAATTATTCGCCTCAGGCTCAGTGATTATCGGTGAATATTCACAGTGACGAAGTTGAGGTGAATATTCACCGATAATCACTGAGCCTGAGGTGAATAATAATTTTGTTTTAGTATAAATACACAGGTGATTATTTCAAAAAAGAGAAGAAAAAAACATTTCATCACGAAATCATCTTCAGTTACAGTGGCAAAACGACTACTGGCAGCCATTTTGTCGGTCGAGGTGATTATCGGCTGATAATCTGAGATAGCAAGCCAATGAGAGCGCGATTTTGTATAATCACCTGTGTATTTATACTAAAAGATATTGTTTAGACAATGTTTACTGACAATGCTTAACCTTGATTATGACATTAATACATTAATTTTACTAACTTTGTTACAAATATAATGAATATGATCATGCCAGGAAAGGTGATGGCCAATATAGATATCATACCCACATATCTTAAGATTGAAACTGGTTCAAGGAATTGACCAGCTATTAAAGTTTAATGAAGGAAGTAAGTTGAAATTTACTTTCTGATGAGGATTGATGATAAGATATTTACTTTTCTTTAAATTTAAAGTTAATAAACACTTGGTAGTTCAGAGCTATTGTGAATTAGAAGTTCATCTATATATAGGGAAGATATCTGATGACAAGCATTGATGTGCCAACCACAGGAACAAAAGAACCTTTTGTTTCAACATCCAGCGAGCCTCTGGTTGGCACATTAATGACAATAGTTAAACAATAAATTATCTTCCCTACACTGTTTTGGCATGCTGCATTGCAGAGGTTTCCCCACCACATGATGTACAATTTAAACAAATATTTACAGGGTGTCAAGTGGGTAAAATGGTCAGAAAATGAGAAAATCGGGGGCTTTTTAACCTAAAAGTAGGAACAAAATAGCAGCATTTGCACGTGAATAGGAAAAGTAATGGAAATGCCTAATTGAAGTCATCATTGAGAGGTTCAAAATTATTGTCTTTAAATCAACATGAAGTACAAGCTTAGTACATTTTTCTCCAGCCACAAGCACAAAAAATACATATTTTTTTCTGAAAAGCCAGCGAATTTAAAAGGCTCAGAATAATGGGAAATAACAATAGCTGGCACATTCATCAACTACCTAGAAATTACTACAGTACCCTTATTATCTACCCTCTGATTTCAATCCACGGCGATTTAGTAAATCCTCCACACACGTTGCTAATTGTAACTAGTACATTGTAGGAACTGGTGAAGAAGGCGTTGACAACGCTGGCATTTCGTATAATGTTTCTGTGGACAAGAAGGAAAATACAATACACCAATTTTTTAAAGGACATTTAATAGGCTGCGCAGACTTATGGCTTGAGATTATAAATAAAACAAAAGGAATAGCGAATTCATCTTACCTTAGCAGACTTGACAGCAAGGCCTCGGCTGAACAACCACTTCAATCGATCTATGACAACATTTAACTCGGAAAAATCAATTGTGCATGAAGCCACGGACGAAAAATCGATCACGCAAAAGTGAAAGACTTAAAAGAAATCAGCTTCTGCCACTGAACTACCGCTATTCCGAAAGAAAAAAAGGTGTACACGTCGCTGCTGCTATAAAAATCCCTAGAGCAAGTAATCGAACAAGACATCTTTGGCCGCCATTTTGTTTGTTATTTCGCTCGCGCGCGCGTGAAAAAACCTGGGTACAAGCAAAACAATCAACCAATCAGACAAAAGTCTCCTTTGTTACCAGGTGCAGTATCGAGTAAAAGTAACGGGTCTAGCAACGGTTGGGATTTTCCTGGGTAGTACACCATTTGGTCTGCACAATGATCTTTTCGTTTTAGAAAATGTTGTACGATTGAATGTAAGTCAAACGGTGATATTTCAGTTTTATATTTCCTGGCATAGAAGCGGCTTAGTAATCTGCGGCCTTCGCCTCATGAAGGCAGCAATCTCCCGGTATGTTTCAGTTATTTCCTAAAGCTTTTGAGCTGATCGAGATGGTTTTGGAGAAGAAATAATTCTAATAAGGCCCGTCGTTTAAAAAGGGATATGATTGCGACAGATGTTGTTAAGAATTTTAAAGAAAAATTGTGGTAATTCTTTATGCTTAAACTTTTACAATGAATTTAGGGGCACCTTCATATATTTCTTGTAGATTATTTCCAGTAAAGGTTAAAGGAACCAAGGCTGATACAACGGAGAAGGTCGGAATATATTATGTAAAGCCAGGATCCTTTTCCGTCCCTATATATCCGGCTCTTTACTGTTAAATCATTTCAGTTTTTCTCGTTCCAATTAGTTATTATATCACTTTGTCGGGCATTGTGGCACATTTTGCCTGCTAAAATGGAGAATTTGGGTTAAATGAATTTTAGCTTGCTGAAATAAACCAAGGAAAAGTATGAAATTGTGCAATTGTACAATTAATTTCAACGCTTACAAATGAGCTTTATGGACTTTTCCTTTTTCATTTCTTACACTTTTTAAAAATTCAAATGGACAGATTTTGTAATTTCTAGCCAGCTTCGCTTGATGGCGTATTTTCATTGAGGGAAAATAAAATGCATTCAACTTGTAAACACTCGCGTGATTGTTCAGACTGTTTTGTTGTCTTTTTTTAAGTTTTTATTTTGTCAATAGTAATAAAGTTAGTGTTTTTGGGCACAAATATGTTTTGGCCAGACGGCTGGCGGCTCGGGTTAAAATGATCTGAGTCGGACCCAAAAGATAGTTATGCCCGAGAACATAAACTCTATTGTTTTATTGTACCCCATCCGTTAAGTCTGTTAATTAAATTCTTTAGCTCAGGTATTGTATCATATTACACACCATATCACTATTCACACTGTAACGTCTATGTAAACTGCATTCATTACTTGCAAAACATAAAGAAAGGCAGTGCCTCAATTCGAAATATTGAGTTTTAGTAGTATATTCCTTCACCGTTATATCAGCCTTGCTCTCTTTGGCTTTTAATAATATTAGTCGTGCAGAGGAAATCCTTCATCAGTATCCAGTGCTTCTGTTTTATTAGGCTGGTCCTTGCTTAGAAAGTAATATTTTATAATCTTCAACCATTTATTCAACATTTGATTAATTATTTATTCATTTAGTCATTCCTTCGTTCATTTAGTTATTTATTCAATAATTCAATTATTAATTTATTAATTAATTCGTTTACATAGTATTACGTTGTACATGCATTACCAAGATACCTCAAGAATACATGAAAAAAAAATCAACTCGGTAATTTTTTTTTCCTTTGTAGGTGACTGCAAAACTGCGGATTGGGTCAAAATTCCCAGTAGTCATGTTTGATTCATTTAATATCACCATAGCAACAGTCGAGTGTTTATTAGCCATTACAAGCATCGCTGGAAACTTACTCGTATGTTTCGTCATAATCAAAAATCGTGATATGAGGTACATACATAGCATCTGCATCATCAAAATATCTTGGCCCAGTTGTCCCCTCCAAGGGTACCAAAGGGAACGACAAACAGTGAGGTGGGTTAGGTAAGGGGGGTGTGTAATGTTGAAGGGTCAAAATCAATGATTTAAACTGAAGGTTAAATGGATCGACGTGGCCGAGCGTACCGATCAAATTGTAACCACAATCCCAAAAACCTTTGAGCGGATACGAAACATCATTGATATATAACATGGTTTTGAGGCTTTTAAATTACTGATGCAAGAACTTTCAGAATTATTGTTTGAATCAGTTGCGTTTTAATTTTTTTCTATTACCTTTATCTCATAGGACTCCTTTCAACTATCTGCTATTGAACCTTGCAGTAGCGGACATCATTTATCCAACCTTCCTCTCTACTTTTTTCATCTACCGTCACTCTTTCAATAACCCTGATGCAATGCTTGGGAATGCAATTTGCCTGTCGTTGAGGAAATTGGCGTGGATCGGAGGTGATTCTTCTGTATTCACTATGATTGCCATTGCAAGGGAACGCTACTGGGCTGTAGTACACCCATATTCAATTCAGCGGAAACTCACTTGGCGAAAATTGAAGGTGCGAAGATTAACCTGTTGAGCGTATACAGGCCATATAAATGATATACAAAAATTTGGTTTATCAACGGAGTTGATAATGTAAATTGACCACCGTAAAGAGATTCTAAAAGCTGACGTTTCGAGCGTTAGCCCTTCGTCAGAGCGAATCGGATTCGCTCTGACGAAGGGCTAACGCTCGAAACGTCAGCCTTTAGAATCTCTGTACGGTGGTCAATTTACATTATCAACTCCGTTGATAAACCAAATTTTTGTATACTACTTCCCCACCGACGCAGCACCACAGTTTCTTTACAAACTACCCCTTCATTCATATAAATGATAAGCGGCCATTTGCAATGGCAGATCCTTTTTCACCAATTTCATTTTAATTTTATTTTCACCAATATGAGTGTCTTAAGGATACCCTCAAAAACTGAATTCAGTTCTCATGAGAACAATTTTTCAAAACCTGTTTAGCATTTAGCAATTGACAATTGATCTTGACTTTTCTTTCCGAATTTTGTTTTTCAAAAGGCCTTTAAGGAATTACTATGGGAAGTATCCACAAATTTCAATCAAATCCGACAATATTGAAATGCCTCAAAAACGTTGGCAAATTCATCCCCTGGGTCCCTCAAATGAAATAAAAGTTTAGCTTTAAACCTCAATTCTCGGTATTTATCCCTTTCTCATAGCATTTTTAAGGCTGGGAAAACTGACATTAATTACGTACAGAGCGTCGGATCTTGTCTGTCCATGACCTGAGGCTCTGGGAAACTCTATATAGGAGAGCATGCGCCATATGGTTCTTATAGCCAAAAATTGGCCGTTTGCACCTTACAACGTACGCCTGCTCACTCCTCGTGCTAACACGAATGAACCAATCAGAGAGGCTTTTCATTTTTCTTCGCGAAAACCAATAGAAAGACTTTTTGTTTCAGGGCTCCCTAGGACTCAATTTCTCCCTCAGTCATGCACAAAAGAGAAGAGCTCTGGGATTGAGATTGGCATTAATTAGTAAAATAATACTAACAAGCTACCTGTGGTCAACCAAATACTTTAGTTGCCCTGCTTCCCTAAAATTTACTTATCAACTGTTAAGTTTCATGCATCCCACGCTACAGGCAATTATTCCAGGTACTTGGACCCTTTCAGCACTGTTAAATACCCGAGGCTTCATGATCCAGAGCTTCGGCGGAAAAGTCGCCGTGAGGTCTTGTGATCACTTTTGGCTTGTTTCCGAAGAATTGCAAAAGGCTCATCGCCTCACTATGGTAATCTTTGTTGGCATTTCATCCTTGTTGATGATTGGCTATTACTCGATCGTTGTTTACACTTTGTGGTTCAAACGTGACGATCAGTCGGAAAAACCACTTCATCAGCAGGTATGAATAATTTTATTGGCAGCGCAGCGAGTGGATTAGTTGGTTGAGTATCGGGCTGTAAAGCGGCGGGAGGTAGTGGGTTCGAACTCCAGCCGGATCAACACTCAGGATCTTAAAATAACTGAGGAGAAAGTTCTGCCTTTGTAATTTCATCTGCAAATGGTTAGACTTTCAAGTCTTCTCGGATAAAGACTGTAAGCTGTAGGCCCCGTCTCACAAACATCTTCTATAAACCCACACACTGTTCGAGAAGAGTAGGGGATGAAGTCCCCGGTGCTGTGGCTGTCCTGTTTTCTCCAGCAGAAGTGGCCGTCTTGGAGGTGGTGTCTCTAAAACGGCTTGTGGTGTATGAAGCCACCTAAGCAGAAACAGCCATAAGTCAAAAAGGGACTTTGACGAGTGCTGGAATATGTAGATGTAGTATGTGGGAAGAAGTTCCAACCGGATCCATTGAGAAAGACCGAAAGACATCAAAACGTTTCGATGTTAATGCACTAATATCAAGTATAATATAATATTATATCCTACACATTTCAATCTTTAAGTTATTCATTTTATGGAAACAAAGGAGAGCTACGCAGTTCACCCATTTATTTTCTGTTTATCCGTGATAATCTCATAACCAGCTTAGTTCACAACCAGATCAAAGCGCCATTTCTCACTATTCGAAAAGAGACAACTGCAACCTGCAAACAGACTCCTGCCGTGCTAGTATTTTGCCAGAGAGACTTCTTCGCATTTTGCCAGCGCCTGTGCTTTTATAAGCGCGGTCTGAGAACAAATTGAACCAAACATTTCCACCGAAGGATTAACTCAATGAGAAAGAGCGTTTTCGTGGGGTACACCTCTAGTAAGTTGCAATATTTTCAGTCACAACGTTTTATCTTACTTCTTTAGACTTTAAAAGGGGCACTGGCGAACCAAAAAATCAGAGACAGCAAGAGGCTATGGATAGCCTACACTTTTTTCGAAGGATTTCTAGACGATTTTCTTTTAAGGAGGCTCAAACCGGCTTTAACACATTCAACAAACTGTTTTATCTGGAAGGATTGAATATTTCTTCCAAAGTTTTAACACTTACTGAAAAAGTTATGATGCCATTTGAAACACCAAAATATGCTTAACGAGATGTACTCATTAATGTGGCGTAATTGCAACAAAAGAGCCATATAATAATTTAACATTGATATTAGCGCCGAGTTGGCTATTACCAGTCTCATATCCAACCAGCGCGAGTGGAATAATTGTTTTATTAAATTCCTGAAAGTTCAAAAGTTTGGAAGTACAAAATATGAGCGAAAAAGGGGAGAAAATCGTAGCGAAATCGAAGAAACTTGATGAAGATGCGATGTTGTGTAATATCTAGTGGCCAGACAGACGCAGACTCATCACAAAAACTTTTCTTACCTTTTCGCGTACTTCTAAGCTTCAGGATTGATACAAACTTTCCACAAAAACGTTTTCTTTTTTTTTGTTTTTGCTTTATACCGACAGAGATTTCGCTTTCCGGCGAAAAAAACTTTAGTTTAGCAACAAAATCGCAATCATTTACCACATAAGGTCAAACTAAGGTATATGAGCTGATAACCGAGATTGAGTGAACCAATTAGAGCACGATAAATGCATTATCAGAGGTTGAGAATTTAATAACAGCTAATATTTTGTCTTTAAACGCATCTACCTCAAAAACGAACTCGCTGATCCCCATTTTTTATTGCTGTTGAGTGATAGCACGCTAAGATGAAACTTTCTGCAAAGTTTGAAAAAAATTTTCCGTACCAGATTCAAAAAGCCACCTTCACAATTGAGAAATTTTAAGGTGGCTCTGAATGTCAACAAGTTTAGTCTAAGCCTACTAATCACTTTTCAGCAATAAAAAATGGGCGTCACCGAGTTCGTTTTTGAGATATATGGGCTTATACACAAAATGTAGGGAGTTTTTAGATGGTTCTTTTGTTTGCATGGTAATTTAGTACGTCACATTAATATGTGCATCTCGTTAAGCAATTATTGGTGTTTGATTTGGTACCATAACATTGCCATTAAATGAAACAGTGATGTAGAGTTAATCTTTCTAATAACACTATCTGTCCAAATTATGGATATCGGTTTGACCAACCTGAAGTTCACAGTATTTCAGTGTTTTTTTTTTTTTAATCTTGCAATATTTTGCTCAATATTCAGTTAAATATTGTTGTCCGAAGTTTAAAGTCCACACCCCTTGACCCAACCATAGGGTTTAGTGCGATCGTAGAATAGTTGTTCACGTTGAAAGCCGTTGTTAGCGGCTTTAATTCTAATCAAAACCAGTAATCAGATTCATTGCAAGTTTCTGCGACGGTATTTAAAATATTTAACACTTAGTAATTTTCTTAACAATTCAGTAAGGATCATAAAGTTATGTAATTACCGAGCCCTGTATCGGAGATGCCTTACCGAATGATAACCGGATATTAGGTGCAACGATGACACAAAAACTCGGTTGCGGTTACGCACACAATTCTTTGATAAATATTTCAATAATAATAATAATAATAATAATAATAATAAGAATAATAATAATAATATTGCAAGGTAACCTGTGGGACCGAAAACATTCCAAGCTGCTGCAAAGTTGAAGTTGATGAACTATTTATCACGCTGTCTCTTACCCAGTATCTGATCGTATTATCCTTTTCTATTTTTACGCAGGTTGTGTTGAAAGTACGGAAGCGAGTGACCTTGATGGTTTTGACTGTCACTACACTCTTCGCAATTTGCTGGATTTCAGACATCGTACTTCACGTTTTGGAAGATTTTGGCCTTTGCACAATCAGCGATGTTGCAATTCCCATAGCTCACACCATGATTGTTTTTAATTCAGCTGTCAACCCGTTTGCCTACGCTCTGATAAATGAAAGATTCAGAGAGAAGATGAAGGGAATGCTATGCAATAGGTCATGCCAAAGTGAAGGAAGGATCACTAGTGAAACCTCTTCCAACAGAGTTAATTAAGCGCTCCAGAGGAGAGCTTTGTTTCAGTTCAAATATCACCGACCAGAGAATTCATTGAAATTTACTGAACAAATAGGAGCTTTAGAACGTGAAAAATGCTTATTCTCCCTTTTTAATTTCTAACATATTTTCTCCGTCTTATTAGAAATTTCATTGATCACGGCAATGATTCGTATCAGAGTTTACGTCACGGTTTTTTAACTCCCCATTCTATCATGATATTACTTTTTGTAAGCAGATCCATGTGACATTTGATAGAAGGGCTATTGTACCTCAATTATCTAACATTAACTGCACCTTTATTGATTCAATTTTTCTATAGTAACAATGACGGGTACTCGTTGAAATGAACTCAATGATTTGCAATGATTTGAACACAACAATGTAGGAGGCAGTGTCGCCCAGTGGTTAGGGCGCTGGTCTTCAGATCCGGAGATCCCAGGTTCAAGACCCGCTCTGACCACTCGTTGAATTTGATCCTGGTAGCCCCTGGTTCAACTTCCCAGCTGCACTTGTAAATAGCCAACTGGTTTGCCTCCGGCCAGTTGGGATTCTTAACAGTTGTAGTTGTTGTGTTCTATTGTTTCGTTGATTGTGTTTCATTGGCCCTGAAAAGCCCCTATGGGGGAGCGGTCAATTAAGTATGTATTGTATTATTGTATTGTAATTTGGCTCGTTGAAACTAATTCACAGCCATTAACCGGCTTACAAAGTCA
>NC_090871.1:20038206-20045706 GCF_036669935.1 Montipora foliosa
ATCATACAAGAGTAAGAGACAAAATATTCGATAAAATCTACATGTAATGTGAATTAATTGATAGGAATTAAATATTCTTTGTAGTTTAGAGTAGTGTCAGGCAGTTTAGTAATATAGAGTGTTTAATAAGTTTGTGCAAACACTCCAATAGGTAAAACTTTTTAAAAAATAAACAAAAATCTCAATAATGTGCAAATTATCTATGTAAAAAGAAATATTTTATACAATAAAACAAATTGAAAAGAATAAAAGCTGCCTTGTGTTTCTAAGACTTTAATAAAATCGTCATTTGGTTGAAGTCAAATTCAGGGTCGGAGGGCTACTAATTCAAACTAAATTCGAAAGCAAAATGTGATGGCCTTCAAACAAAGCACAACACTTACCTTCCAAGGGTTCAATCTTGTTAAATAAGATAATATTCGGATTGTTTTGACCGCAAAAAAATCATCATGAATTAGTTGAAAACAAAATGCAATATTATCGGCATGCATAGAAGGAGACTGGAGTCTAGCCTAGCGCCTTGGCGTTTAGCGATATACCAAATATGAAAACAGACGGCTGGCGGTCATGTTCCTTGAAGACCAAGGTTCAAGAATGTGTTTTCCACAACTCCGAAGTTAACTGTATCAGGAAATATTTTTAAACAGATTTGATAAATAGTAAGTTCAATACACTTAAGCAATAGTTACAGTCTTCAATCGAACTGACTCTTGTCTTCGATGGAATCGACTTTTGTCGATCGAGACGACCTTCGATCGAAACAACTTTCGCTCGAACTGACTTGCAACGGAGTCCTGAGGTTTCTAAAACAATGCTGAAAGAAATCTTCTCCAATAGTAAAACGAATTTGGATCCATGTAGTACATAATCTGAGTTGTACCTCTGCAAATATAAAATCTTAACCTTGATATTTCTCTTTACATCAAAGATCCCAAAAGTGTGACAACTTATAATAATTATTTCACCTTCGTTCAATATTTTTTATTAATTTTTCAGGGTTATTGGACACATCAGAAAAAGTAGCCCAATATTTCAGTTTAGGGAAACAAAATAGAACCTCAAAAAATGAATTTATGTACTATTTTCATATTTCCCACAGAAAGAAGGAAACAGCATACTCTTTCTATAGTACAAGTATGTTGAACAACGACAACAATGATATTAATGATAATGATAATAATAATGATAATAATGATAATAATAATAATAATAATAATAATAATAATAATAATAATAATAATTATTATTATTATTATTATTATTATTATTATTATTATTATTACAACTATTATTGTTGTTGTTCAACTGTATCCAGCTGCTTGGGTTTTGAAATCAGCATAAATATTATACTCAGGCAAAATGCAAAATGTCATTGCAGCATTAATCTAGATAGACAATTGTTGGAAGAGGTAAAGAGCACTCTACATAATGTCAGAAATGTGGTCACTGATGAAAAGAGAAATTATTTTCTCAGTTTAAGGAATGGGAAAAAGATTACTCCAATCTTTACAAAAGGGCTACAGCTGCATACGTGTGTAATACTATTGCAAGGCAATGTTTTAAAGGGTGTTTGCTGGGTCCCAACTGCTGCTATGCTAATGGACAGTGCTGCTCAAAGGCCCTCTAAAACGTTTTGCTTGAAAAGTATCTCAAAACCAATTCAGTGAGCAGTATTTTGTTTTTTAGATTTTGAAACCATATCATGTCTGTGACCCAGCACATGATGTGAGAAAGAACTATAAACTTAAGAAGAATTTGAAATATTTATGAAAAAGCTGAAAGATGAAAAAAATTCCACTGGAAGAATGCAAAATAACGCTTCTCACTTGTTTCCAAACAAATCAAGGAAGGACGCTGGACGAACTTTTGAGATAAACCTGACCAAATCTAACAAACTATTTCTGGTTGTATTAATCTTGATTCATTAATGATCCTCTGGAGCGGCTCAGGTGGCACGTGTGACAATAAACCGGAGCACTTGGCGGAACATCTCTTCTGAGCCTCCTAAAGGATAAGGATATGACATCTTTTGTAAAAAGTTAATTTTTTGCAAATAACTTGAAACTTAAGGATATGCCATTAAAACCATGGCAAATTTCATTTTCTAGTACACTGTCAGTGTAATAAGACATGTGTTTCTACATCAACATACAGTGTGTGTATGTATACAGAATTATTGGAATTGTGTATACCTTGACAGAGATATTACTTTGCTTGATTTTGGAAAGCAATGGCAACTTGATTTTGGTGTTTGGGTGCTTTCCTCATGGTGATTTTTTAACTCACCAGGACAATACATCACCGAGGATCGTGGAATTGGCTTAATTGGTACATTTTCAAAGGGAATTCTATAACCTTTTTCCATGTCACTGTAACAAGCAGTTTCTGCATCTTTCCTCTGTGTCAAAGGATAAAGGGGATGTCTCCTTTTCAACAAGTGCTTTGCTGAAATGGCAAATGACGACTTTTTTTTTTCCAGATTGATTCCAGCCTTTTGTGACAAGTGTCGCACAATGCACCAGAAAGACCATCATCTGCCTGGACTTTTAAGTTTGATCGAAAGCCTCTTCAAATATTCTCAAAAATTTAGCATAAAGAAACCTTTTTCCATGTCACTGTGACAAGCAGTTTCTGCATCTTTCCTCTGTGTCAAAGGATAAAGGGGGTGTCTCCTTTTCAACAAGTGCTTTGCTGAAATGGCAAATGACGACGTTTTTTTTTCAGATTGATTCCAGCCTTTTGTGACAAGTGTCGCACAATGCACCAGAAAGGCCATCATCTGCCTGGACTTTAAGTTTGATCGAAAGCCTCTTCAAATATTCTCAAAAATTTAGCATAAAGGTTTCGCTGTCTCTGTTTGTGAACAAAAACGTAAGAACGCACTCGACAACAGGCGTGACTGAACTGTTTCTTTCGGTTGGCTCATCGTGAACAATATCGTGAGGAGAACACGAGCTCGATAGCGTTAAATTTAATTTGGCGCACATTGAAATAAAGTCGTGCTGCGTGTGGCCCGTGCGATTAAGAATTTCTCAAGATTAGCAAAAGTTATTGCCACCGCAATTCATGTAAGATTTCTAGAAATACCTCGACCAGGATAAGGGGGCAGAATAAAAATAATTGTCAGATCAAAAGTAATCGCTGCTATTTTATTAGGTGAATCGGTGAGGACATCTTTAAACAAATCTCGCACACTTGGAAATACGCTACTGTACCAATACCTGCGAAAGGTCCAGCGTATTCTCCGCCGATATTCCGAACGATTCCCTGTATATTTTGTGCTGTGATTGAGACTTTTCTCCTCGAGCAAAACCTTGCCAAACGAACCAAGGCGAGTATGGCGATCAAGTGATTTCCGAGTAAGAAGACACGAAACGACTTCACGGCCTGCTGACCTCTGATTGGGCAAAAAAACACAAAGAATTTCTGGCACCAATCAGAATTGAGGATTACCTCTGCTGTTTGGAACTGGTCTGGTAAGAACTTGTCCCCAGGGGCTCTTCTCGCCCTACTATGTTTTTCTTCGTCGCCATTTTCTTTCGCCCGTTTTGACTTTCCCTTGTCTCCGCGATCTGCCCCTGGGTCTCCGATGATGGGGTAGAGTGCAACCGAGCAATGTGGTTTAAAGTCCAGCACTAGCCTTCTACCCTACCCCCTCGAGCCCTGTCAAGGAAGAAAATAGAAAAGAACAACAAAAGTCCTGACAAGAGTTGTGACCCAGGAGAAAAATCAATAATGAAACCGCGGACAGACTGAGCAGACACGACCAAAATTGCAAAGTTGATTAATTAAGCAAAAGTGGTTCTAACACTTACTAGAAACGCTCCTACCAGGTGTATCCTATGACTTCTGTAGTAAAATTATCGTTAAAAATCAAAGGCCCTTGGAGCCAACTCATTCATGTTTATGCAATATGAGCAACCAACTTGATGAACCCCTTTAATCATTTAATTGTTTGTCCGATGTTGCAGTTTTGTTTCGTTTCAATTTCTTATCATGCCAACCCTTATCACTGGGTTGCCATGTATGGCAATTCAGTCAAAAAATGCGATTTTTTTTCAGTTTTTTCCTGTGTTGGATATCGGAAAAGTTACGCAAGAATAGGGTCTTCCCTGTGAATCTCCAGCTAAGTAAAGCTGTATTGCCTTTGTTCCTAAAGCCTTCTTCCCGTATCTTTGGAAGGTTTACGGGGATTGTAGTAAGGCGCAGATTTTACCTGGTAGACACACTAGAATGCTTATAGGGGCACTGTCGTGAGCTGCGCATGTACGAGTTTGTTTGCTTTCGAGCCCACGGAAAATTGTAGCCGCCATCATGGATTCACGAGTGAGTCACGTATATCCGCCGGAGTTTCTCCTTTCGGATCAGTATTAGTTCCTGAACAACCGAGTACGAATACAAGAAATCGACTACGAATCACTACTCGAGTACTAACGCGACTCGAGCTCGATTTCCGTCTACTCTTATCGAGCTTATGACAAGTCGTGCTCGATTTGATTTTAATTTGTTTAATTTCACACTGTTTAACTCGTACTCGAATTGCAGTACCCGTGCTCGGAAACCCATACCCGTACTTCAGGAAACTGTTACCAAGCGTGTGTGCGAGCATTCTCGTCCCAGACCCCCACGCTCGCACCCAAACAGTAGCAACGAACAGAAGAATAAACCGCGAACATCACACAGAACGAGAGCAAGGTAGAGTTTGTTTTATTATGTGTCGGTTGTCTTTCTAACTGAGTTTTTTTTTTCATGAAATATGGATTATTGAAGTAACTTTTTTTTCATTGCATTCACAGTTAACAGCTGATGGATGTGATGGTCCATGCACATGCTTTTTCGTATCATGTGATATCATTCAAATTACTCTTATGGAAGTGTTAACAAACGAACTTAACTCGGACTATACATTTAAAACTATTACGTTCCTATATTCCCTCGTGGAATTTGACATTTTGATGGAAGCTAGCGCCAAATTTCCTAACCCCGGGCACCTACAGACAGTCAAATGCCCCACCCCTAGATAAGGGCATCGATAATTCTCGGGCACATGATTTCAGAATTCTTACAGGGATGCCATCTACATCAGTTGCCTTATTAGCGTCCAGATTAACTAGGATGTTTTCACCCTCACTCTGAATGGTGGAAATTTCGAAAAGAAGATCGGGGTGCAAAATCTGGTGACCATAGTTCGTTTTTTTGTCAATAATTACGGTCGGTAAAATGCAACTGCTTCAATCAATCAAAAAAAATCAATCAATCAAAAAAGCTGAAAGTCTCCATTTTAAAATATTGTGTTAAATGTCCCTATACTCATTGGATTAAACGATATCAGTCTGCTAGTATTTTCGCAACAGGCATCATATTTGCGAGTTGCGTAGTACTTACGAGCAATGAGCAAAATGTCCTCGAGTATTTAACAATTATTCCATAAGCGCGCGTTGGATATGAGATGGTAAATAGCCAACGAGGCGCGTAGCGCCGAGTTGGCTATAACCAGTCTCATATCCAACAAGCGCGAATGGAATAATTGTTTTATTAAATTCCTTCAACTCCAAAAATTTGGAAGTACGAAATACGAGCAGAAAAAGCGAGCAAATCCGAGCGAAATCGAAAAAAACTTGATGAGAACTGATGCGATGTTGTGTAATACCTTGTTGTTAGACAAACGCAGGCTCATCACAAAAACATTTCTTGCCTTTTCGCGTACTTCTAAACGTCGGAATTGATCCAAACTTTCCACAAAAAGAGTTTTTTTCTCCTTTTTGGCTTTATTCAAAGAGAAATTTGGCATTCCGACGAAAACATTTTTAGTTTAGCAACGCTTAACGCAATCATTTACCATATAAGGTCAAACCAAGGTATATGAGCTGATAACCGAGATTGAGTGAACCAATCAGAGCACGCGGAATGCATTATCCGAGGTTGAGAATTTAATAATATATGTTAAACCCTCGAAAAAATACATCGTATGCGATGGTTTAACATATAATACGCGCGGATATTTTGCGAGTTGCGATCAAACAGACCAAAACATTGCACCGAACCAATCGACATTCGGAGCAATTACACTTAGCCGACGCAAAGCGCGGGAAAATGAGCGTGTGCTTCTCACGGTTGGTTTTGGTATTGTTTCTCGTTGGTTTAGAAAGTGGCGCAAGCGTTGATTGCCAATCACTCTGCGAAGCAATGCAGAACCAAAGGAAACGTTGCTTGATTGGAAACTGCTCTATATCCTTTATACTTATTCTACTGGTGGGCCTGGTTGTTCTAAAGCTGATTAATTAACTTAACACTTAGACTGCCAGCAGTCCCTTTCTCGGCAGTCAAGCGGACGCGCGAAAAATCTGAAATGAGAAGAAAAAAAGCTTTGGGGTTGGGTTGCGTAGCGGCAGGTGGCGGGCATTCTTGTTTATTCTTGTTTATTCTCCTCGCTATAATCCATTTATCTCGTTGATGGCTTGCGCTCTTGGCTATCCAGAAAGTTCCTGCTCGCAGTCTAATTAATGCTAATCCACGATTGATAGTTATTTAACGCACTGTATTTTAAATGGCAGTGTCACGCTATTTTAGTCAAAATTCTTAACACTGAAAGACGTCTTTGCATCACTGAAGACCAAAAAATAATGCTGTATTTTTGTTACCAATAACCACTGAAGTGCACTGAAGCTATTCTTTGTTGTTTGCAGCCAAGGATGGAGAGGATGGAAATGGATTGAAAATTCAAAATGTTTTGTAGACGTTGTCCTCTCAAAGTCGCCAAAACTGAAAGTTAAAAACGAATAGCCCTTTGTGCCATATTATATTTCGTATCATCTCAGTGGGTTGTCAGGAATGTTAAGTTTTAGTCCAAAATCAAGTCTAAAAACTAAGAAACGAATTAAACCTAACCCTGGATTACCTGGATCGTGCTTTGTTAGCAGTAAAAGTCAATTAAATTGTAAATAATAAATTAAGAACTTTATTGTTAGCTTGCCTTCTCCATCCACCCATCTGTTGATGTTGGCCATGCTCCTACCCCACATCTCCCCTTCTTTCAGGGTAGCATGGCTAAGATGCAGAACGCTTTGTTCACGCTCTGACTCAGGCATCACCACAATCCTGATAAAAACAAAGACATACGAAATAAGAATTTCATTAAGTGGTGCGCTTTTATTATTTAGTAGTATTTTCTTGAATTATTGATGGCGTGGTCTCGTAGTATCCCCACTGCGATGAATTATTGGTTTTAGGGTTAGGGTAACTGAACCAGCTAACTACAATGAAATGTGCTTAGCCAAGAGACCTGGCTCGGGTTGCTTGAAGAATGGTTAGCGCTAACTAGCGTTAAATACCATGGAGACCTATAGGTTCTGAAACCTCTTAATTAACGGTTAGTGTTAACCAGATCTTTGAGCCACCGACTCCTGGGCATTAATTGTTGTTCGTTGTCCATTTCAACATTATACATGTGTTGTCAATGTAAATTTGCCATAAATTCATGAGCGATTGTGGTCAACTTAT
>NC_090871.1:20050706-20055706 GCF_036669935.1 Montipora foliosa
TACTAACCCTATTCGAAGGGTCTTGACTTTAAACTACTATCAACGATCGTGATCTTTGTGTTGAATTCATATATATCTTGCCGAATTTTGTAACACTTGCAAGAAAAAAGGCCAACTAACAAAAACCCGTCATTTTGTCTCAGATGCATCCTTTGTTTCGTGAGTTGTTAGTATCAAACACGCAAGGTAACTTGATCACAGGCTCCCGCTAAAATCGATGTCACTATGATTTTGCAATTTTACTTGTCTTGTACAACCAAAATACCATAGAAAAGTTGAACGTAACAAAAATCTCCCAAAATGGTAACTTGTTATATTCTTGGCTCAAAATTTATGTTTTCATCTCGCAAATTTTGTTGCTGACGTCAAATTTCTTTATTCACGATCGACACTTCCTAAAAAGTTCCTTCTGCTCTTCTTAAAAACTATATATCAATATTTATTTACTTTTGCGTCAACATTTATTTCACGTAAAGCAGGCTAACAAGATCTGTTCCTTGCATAGTTCGGCTTTTTGAGCGTTAAAATAAAAATTTCGGTCGTATGTTCTTGACAGGAAGTCGCATATTTGGTGTTTCCCATCCAGATAATAACCCCTCCGGACATAGGATAACTTCAATGAACTTTTGTCTCGGAAAGCTTTCAGAGTCCACGCTTAATTAAGCTTGTGGTTGAAAATGGTCAACATGTCAGCCTTGAGGCCAATGTTGCTTGATTTCCTTTGATTTTCTTCAGTCTTTCTGGGTTTAGTATTTTACTGAACCACATGTCTTCTCAGGGGGTATTTAGCAAAGACATCTACTATGGCTTTGTAATTACTTACGATACCAAACCAATATCGCGTACTATTAGAGCTACACATCACAACTTGAATCTCCTGAAAAAGAAAACGCAGCTCAGTTACAGTTATGGAAATAAAACACTGTAATGTTACTGCACTACCACACATACGCAATGCGTCCCTATTTTTAAAAATATCCCCTCATCTCCTCATTCCCCCCCCCCCCCCCCCAATATCCCGTATCCCCACATTTTTTTTTTAACTAAGTATCCCGTATCTTGATCGCTTCTCGACCTTTTGGCTAAGATTAACTTTTTGGCCAAGGCCTTCGCTCAAGTACCATTGTACTACTTTTTTCAGAGCCGTATGAGACAGGGACAGAACAGTTATATGTGGAAGAGCTCACCAAACTTAGGGACGCTATGTTGGTGGATCATAGGGAGGCCGAAAACAAAACACTATGCTATGAAAGGCCCTCCTTTTCGCTCACGAGATAAAATATTTGCGTATGAACACATCACGAGATCACGCTCTTGATTGCATCATGGGTAATCAGGGCAACATGGCGGGAAATTCAAAGGTTTGTATGGAAATTGAAAGTAAAAAATACTGTCAGGAGACTCTACTTTATAGACTTTCGCTTTCATAAACTAAACAAATGAGTTCATATTCACAACTGAGATGATCTAGATTTGGTATCCATTCCTTGGAATTCCTAAATATTGCTTTTTTTTGTCTCCATACATTCTCTGCAATTTTGTGCCTTTGGAATTACCGGGAAAGTATTGCAGAAACTCTTGTTAATAAAATAATTTCCACAATAGCCATTCTCTCCAAATTTATTCTGCCGCATCTTTGTGTGCATAACTTCTGTTTTGGGAAATAAAAACCCCAAAATTGCATATCATGAATAATTTTGATCGTGTTAAACTTCCTTACAAACCTTCTCTCCATCTTGCCCTGATTACCCATGATGCACTCAAGAGCGTGAACTCGTCCATGTACTTGGAACGATCAAAATGCCTGATGCAAAATGTGTCTAAATGCTGAATAGACTAAAACCTCGTTTTCTATTGTCTAAATCGAGTGATTTTCAAAAAGTTCCTGCAAAGTACTGTAAGTAATAAGTTGTATCCATTACCTGTGGATCTGAACGAAATATAACCGTTTGAGAGAACTCTGAATCCTCAAACAACACCCACTCTCGCTTTCATGTCATAATGTATTAATGTTACCATTAACAGCTACTTTCAAGGTCTAAATGGGCGAACCAAGCTTGGTAAACACAATTTTCGTGTTCAGCACATAACTTTCATCAAGAAAAGTATCTTTACCAACGTTTCCTCGAATTTGCCGACAAAAGTTTTCTTTTTCGAAAGTTGTCCCAGTCTAAATATCCGCGTTGCGCACGACAACGCTCTGTTTATTTCTTAAAATTATAGAAAATTTTCTGTGAGCATTTTACAATTTCTCTGCACAAAACTTAACTCATGAACGGTGTATCAAAGCTGTAGAAATTGTACGCGAGAGACACGTGGACCTTTAAACTCTGTTAGCCATCGTTAGCATGCAAAGTGCTAATTATCACTATGGAATTCTTATTATTACTACAGTAACAGGTCACACGATGACATGTCATTGAACAAAAACATTGGAGTGCCATATAAAGGCGCATGAAAACAGTCAGTTAAAAAAAGCTCATTGAGATTGTATTGGGAAAGCAGATAGTCGCGATATAGTATCTGACAATGTAGGGTACACACTACATGTACTTCAATGTGATTATAACAGTGTTCATCCATGTTAACTGTACAGCTTCATAAAGACGGAATGAGGAAGTTAAAAGTTGTGGAAGTATTACAAAAAATGAATGTAATCGCGTAGACATGAAAGTGACCAACTCTAACATGACTACAGTCAAGATGGGTTTATTACATTAACACACACCTGTTGACAAGTATCACTTTAATTGTTTTGGGTTTATGCATTTTTAATGAACTTGAAGACTTGGGCAAGTGGAGAAGTGCCGTGGGCCGGGGTTGGGGTGATTTCGAACTGTAATTGGCCTCTTGTTCCATAATTTGCTTGTAATAAAAGAGAAAGACTATTGTATCCACTGAGAGTTGAATTGGGATTGAAATCAAGTACTGCCCTCTCCCATAAGAGTATAACATATTTTTCTTAACTTAAAAAAAAAGCCAATGTACTTAGTACCTATCCAATTTAAGTAATTTGTAAAAAAAATAAATGATGTAAAAAAATTCGATGACTTTATCTTAGCTTGGTTCTCGGCGCAGTTCAATACATATAAAGGCGGAGCTCCCTGGTTCTTTATTCTTACTGCCTTTAGTGGAATAAAAGGTTTTCGAATTGTCCGCGTTTCTGGTTACTGCTTGATTAATTAAATCACTTTCTTTGCTTTCTTCTATAGAAAAATTCATTGCTTACCTAGTAAATTCCACGGTAAATTTCTCGCGAAAAACTCACAGCGCATGAATCGCGAAGTGAAATTTACGTTTGGAATTCACCAGTTTGGCAGTGAATTTTCTTGAATCGCATGACCTATAAAAGAATACAAGCACACCCTCGGCGAGAGAATGGAAAAAGAAAACAAGCCATTTCATAGTCAACTGTCAATTAGACTGGGACATTTTTGGTGAAAAGCCGCTAGTAAAACTTCTGTCGGCAAACTCGAGAAAAAGTTGGTAAATACTTTTTTTCTAAATGAAAATTATGTGCTGAACACGAAAAAAATGTTTACCAAGCCTGATTATGAGTTTTTAACCATCAAAAAATGACCTTATTTCTGGACATGGAAACGAGGCTCAAAACCACATTTAGCTCGAATTATTGCCCCAAATAGGCCTTAAAAAAAGTTATTTGGAAAGTTTTAAGCCCTGGCCAAACTATTGAACAAAGTTGGATCCCACATGCAACATTGTTGAATGTAAATGTTGAGGTAGTGGCAAAACACTATCCAACATTGCTTGACGAATTCAAGTTCAAGTTGGTGCAAAATTTAAAAATATGGCGTAGGGTTATGCTACTGGAGTTGTTTGAGGACGTAAAGAACGTATTCAAAAGAGGAAGAGCCAAAGGATGGTTAAGAGAACGTGTAGAAAAGGGTATGTTCTTTGCAAGATACATCCTAGCTTAGGAGATGCTGATAATGAGCTCGGATCAATTTGCAGGAATTTTAAACGCCATTGAACCAGACATCTCCAAACAGCCATAATGATTAAGGCGCCTAAAAATGTCCCACAGACATGGCCTTGCTTCCTTCGCACTGATCAAGGTTTCTGGCTGTTCATCAACAACCACGAAGTCCTCTTGGACCTTCTCCGCCATCTCTGTTGCAAATGATGCTAAAAGCCTAGGCTTGAAAATTAGATAGCTATTCGTGATTGGCTAGCAGCGCAAACGTGACTCGATTCAGGACACAACTTTGTTGGAAGAGCGGCAAAACACTGCAACATTGTTGCGTTGAGTGGAATTGTTGGTTGCAATGTTTGATCAAAAGCAAACTCTATCCAACATTTCATTGAAGAAAAAATGTTGGACGAACATCTTCCAACATGGGAGGCCAAACGGTCTAACAATGTTGGATCGAGCAAAGTTGGAGCCTTCAATCCAACTTTATACACAAAAGCTAAAAGAAAAAAACCCAACTATATACACTCTGACGCGGAATCCCTTGTCGTGGCGTGTCAGGACACTGATGTTTTTTGCTTGTTAATCGCACACATCGACAAAATGATATGCAAACAGCTGTGGATGAAAGCCGGTGGCTCAGTTGGTTGAGCACCGGGCTGTCACGCGGGAGGGCGTGAGTTCAACTCTGGCCGGACCAACACTCAGGGTCTTTAAATAACTGAGGAGAAGGTGCTGCCTTTGCAATTACATCTGCAAATGGTTAGACTCTCTAGTCTACCCGGAAAAGGACGATAAGCCGGAGGTCCCGTCTCATAACCTTTCAATGTTCATAATCCTGTGGGACGTAAAAGAACCCGCACACTTGTTGCAACGAGTAAAGCATGTAGTTCCCGGTGTTGTGGTCTGTCTTCTGTGGTATATCATAGTTGGGAGGTTAAAAAGGGTGCACTTAATTTGGAGCCTCGCTCTGTTGTGTGACCCCCACCACAGCCTGTTTCTCTGTTGTGGTGGAAGTGATTAAATAAGAAGCCCAAGTACCTACTTATTCACACGATTCGTGAGCGCC
>NC_090871.1:20068206-20070706 GCF_036669935.1 Montipora foliosa
CCCCCGAAATAGGGAGACCCTTTTTTTCAACGGTACAGCGTATATCATTAATTTGTCAATTAATAGGCAAACTATAATGTACAATAATATGGTCGTGCATTGTCAAAAATTGTTCAAGGTAAAGCGATTTAATTTACATGTATACATGTACATATACATGTAGTTTTCTATGTAGTTTTTTGGTGTATTTTTCATTGCTATAGTCTTTCTACGAAACACAATCTATACATGTGGAATGCAAATCAAATTTTATGTTTTTTATTTTTTATTTCAGAAAAGACGCTTGTGCCAGCTATATTTGTAAACGATTTTTGTTGGCGAAAGTAACGATCCCACGAAAGTAGCGACCCCAAAAGGATGCTAATTCCAAAAGCAACAAGGGTCACTACTATCGGAACTCTACGATAGTTTATGCCAGCAATTTAAGTTGTGATAAGAGCAAATTTAAAACTAGTTCTTTTCCATTTAAAGCCAGTAACAGTTTCCGATAGCTAATGACACAATAGTGAAAAAATGTTCACATTGTTACAGACTAGGAATATACACAAGATAAAAATCTTGATTCTTATATTTGTGTCCAATATCAGGTGCAGAATTACAAGATTTTGACACCAGCAGGTTGTTTGAAAGTGTGAGAGTTATGGTTCAAGGCTTGAGTTTGGAAAGGTGAGTAATTGTACCTCTCTGCAGTTCACCTAATGGCAGTATACAGAGCCAAATGCAGTTTACAAACTGCAAACAATGATAATTATGACACATGTTATAATCCCAGCATATTAAATTTTTGTCGTAATTTTGTCACAGTAATGTGATGTCAGAAGATGTTATAAGTGCACAACCACACTGAATTACACATGAATAGTGACATGAAAAGTTATCTTTACCAGGGATCAACTAACCCTCACAAGACAGTTAAGGCAGGATCAAGAAGAAGAGCTTCATGAAGCTCTGCAATGTGGCATTACCAACATACATGTAAGTGTATCAGCATAAGAAATGTAGCGTTGTTTAACCACAAGTATAGGAAAAAAGCTGGCTCTAATGTCTTGTCTACACTATAATTTTACTTGTCAACAGGAACAAGCAGAGGATCAAAATGAGGCGGTAAGACTACATCCTGCGAACTTTTTGTTTTTTCCTTTGCGGTTGATATACATTAATTTTGTGACATTGCCAGTGTCAGTGAGCCCCCTCGTCTCCCCCCCCCCCCCACCCAACCCATAACAACAATAATAATTATAATGACTGCAGTCAAGTGCATTAGCATAAGAAGTGCAGCTTTCTTGAAAATAATTATTTAACCACTATTATGTGAAGAAAGCTGGCTGTAACGTTTCTTCTACACGATACTTATCACCAGGAACAACCAGAGGATAAAAGTGAGGCGGTAAGGCGACATCCTACAATCTTTGTGTACTACTGTTTTAATTTTGGTTAAATTATAGACGGAATGCATAACTGGTGGCCAAAAATGTATTCTTTTATTTATGTACTAACCAGACTGACTAGCCCCGCTATCAAGCAATATTTCTTTTGTATTTTGTCCATGCAAACGTGAGTGTAATTAGCACATAAACAAAAGAGTATTTTTGGCCGCCATTTATGTATTCGGTCTATAAATATATTATTTTTGCTCTTACGACAATTAGACAGTCAAATAACAGTAATTATTATATACATACCGAGATTTACGCGCCTAAAAGCATTGAGATAAAAATAGTCTCTTCACGCTAGAGAAGCAAGCTGATTGGTCTTGTAATTTTTTTCACTAGTGAAAAACGACGTGTCGACGCCCTCATTGGCTATATCATAATTTTCACTAGTGAACAAAACCGTGTCGCTTGCTTGTCGGTTCTTCAGGAACTAATACTGATCCGCGGACTTAAATTATGGTGACTTAATTCTATGATATTCATAAATTAGATAGCTAACGCTTTCAAACAGTACCACACATGACAGGCAAATTCCAATTGACCGCACGATAAAAAAATTTAAAACCGTAAGATCGGATTGAAGTAAATTTGCAACGCACGCGTAAAATAGCTCCCTCTTACAAAATTATTTAACACGGTTTCCTACACTAGACAATCGTAAAATTGGTATCAGAGTGAATTATACAGTTAACCGATTTCCATGATATATGATTGCAAACTGTATCTTGACAGGGACGAGTTTTGTAAGCGACAGGATTTTGCAGACGACGAGAAAGTGCGCACTAAAATGGACAAGTAACGCAATGCAACGAAGGTAAACATATCTGCATCTGTCAAAATTATTTAACACGGTTTGATAGATTGGGAATTCTTCAAACTGGTATCACTGTAAACTAGACAGTCAAGCAATTCCAAGGATGTATGTTTGAAACCTGTATCTTGCAGACAATGAATTTTATCAGGCCATGAAACTCAATTTTGAAAACGGAGAGTGGCATCCTACAGAATTTGCTGCACTTTCTCTCCTCCACGAAACTTCCACGTAACGCGCGCGGTAACATTATCCG
>NC_090871.1:20083206-20095706 GCF_036669935.1 Montipora foliosa
AATTTCCCGCGAATTTTTTTTTTTTTAACGTATTCCCTTGAAATATTTTTGTCAGTGTTGCATCTTTAACGTTCTTACAGTGGAATATATATAAGTTAAGGTGGCTCCCTATAGTATTTGCGAATACTCTCACTACAGAGCAGGAGTTACAAAAGGAAACCTAATTAATGTCTCTTAAAGTTTTCCTGTAGAGATTTACCAGTATGAATAGCGATATAATAAGCCTTATATTTAGGGTGTCAATTTTTGGATTAAGGCCGTTACCATGGCAACATCGCATCTAATGACAGGCAGATATATTCATATTGTTGGCCTAAATTCGTTATATTTATACTTTCCTGAATTTCTTTTTCATTTATTGCCACATTACGTAAATTTTATTTCCTGACATTTTGAAGCAGTAAAAATTCAAGGTCGTGCACACGGTTTTTCCAGTATTCTGTAATTTGTCATTTTTCTAAATATATTCGATTAGCTCTGACAGATTTTAACAAATTTATGACATTTAATAAGAACTGTATGTGGTTACAACTAAGCCAATTTTCAAAACAACTTCACCGAAGGGAACGCGAAAGAGTTAGGAGTTTATTTTACAGAGATGGTCACGCTGACGCCACGAAAATCTGAAACACGCGCGATTCAGGCTTTGCACGCCATACTAGTGCACAGCTTGCAAGCGCTCCTAAAATTCTAGGGAGCCTCTTTAACATCCTCTGTTAAAAATTTGCATAAGAATCTTGAAATAAACATCGCAGCGGCACAGAAGAAATGTAGTCGCATTTTCCTATTCGTCGAATTCTCGTTTCTTTTTTATTTTCGGATTGGCCCAGCCAGTATTACTCCTAGGAAAATTCAGTTTCAGCGCCTTCAACAGTGTTGCAGATAAGAGTCGGGTCTCGGATCAATCTCGACAAAGATAGCTTCCTGGCTCATTAGATGAAATGTAAATATTCAGTTAAATGTTACAACAAAATTAAAAAACAAAAGACGGAAGTTTCTTGGCGAAAAAGTACGTTGTTTAACTATGAAAGTGACGAACGATTAACATTCTTCGCTGTAGCTATCTAATGTAAACAAGAACGTTGACACAAGCTCATCACGTGCACCTTTGTGGTTGCCTAGCACGTGATCAATTTATTCCTTTTGACAGAACATCATGACCTTCTCCTTAATTTATTAATTGCGTGCGTGCGTGCAAACAAGAAACACAATCCGTGTCACAAACGATATGCAATTAAATAAATTTCTCACAATTCAGGATCAAACCTGACAACCCTTTTCCGTGAGTAATGAAGCACAAAATAGACAACAAGATTTCTTTCAAATAATTCTTCACAGTCGCATTCCCACTTATTTTTTTCATTGAAGACTGCAGAGTTGAGTACAAAATAAATGTAAACAGCCAGACAACTGAAATGCGACTTCATTAAAGACAGATGTATTCAAGGCGTTCGATTCCTTCAATGTTTGTTAAACCCTTACAGAATTTGCCATTTGGTTCAGTGTTGTACATAACATCACACTTAAAATATTGGAAACAAAGCTCACTTTGATATCCAACGACGAAAGATGCAATTGTTATTGAAGAACATTACTGGTCGCCACAGTTAGTAAAATATTGGAAATACAGCTCACCTCGATACAGCTCGGTGAAGTCCTTTACTGGTCGCTTTTAATATTCCAGGTATTAATTATTTTTGAATTCCCTGCCTGTCTTGTTTATCCAATTGACGTTCCATTCTTGAGCTCCATAAGGGTAAACCACCAAAACACCATTCGCGTTACAATGACTTCGACGCCATTGCTGGTTAATTAAATATTCTACTGTGTCCACCAGTTAAAATCTACCCATTTCTACTACCCCCTAAAACACACCAAAGATACGCGCAGAAGACTACGCACAAAGAAAATACTTAGCAGGGGAGTGACAGGTTCCATTTTCCGACACGGAAAAAAAAAAAAAAAAGGGAGACCTTTCACTCAGATTCTGAATGGATTGCCATATGGTAACCCAGTAAAAAGCCTACCCAACTGTTTATCTTCAATCGTTTTCTAACAATACTTGCTGGTCTTTCAATGTAACAACAGTGATTTGTTTCTGACAAATCGTTTCCCGAAAAAAAAACTTTTGTGCTTTCACAATGTTCGTAAATTGACAAATTGTTTCCCAAATGAAATCGTCCCGCGACTCTTAATCAAACCAAAGGATTATCATTGTCGTGAGATAATTTAGTCACTTTACGTCACTCCTTTGTTAAAAAGAAACCGGGCTTGAGGCAAAGGCGGACAAAAGCTTTCTCTTACTTTTCGAATAGCTGCTCCAACGCTGGACTGCACGGCACGTAACGTGTGACACTCCGTGACAGATGGCAAGATATTTTCAACAATATTAGGGTTAGTCAGATTAGTGATTCTTGAAGTATTTACAAGGCAAACGATAGGTGTTGTTACAAACATTAACATATTAAACTCTCGCCACAGTATTCTGTCCTAAAGAGGCTGCTGTTCAGAAAGAACCAATCTTGAACACGGCTTATTTTTTTCAAAGTGTCAATAAACTTTCGAATAATTTATCGCAACATTGAAAAGTCTTAAACATGCAAGCCCGTGCCATGGGTAACCGCATTGTTGGGGATGCTCTCAACATTGCTGAATCCCTAATTTTGTTACAAGAAGAGATTTCTGCACAAATTTTTAACTCGATGTACCTATCGTTAATAATTTATACCGTGACACCCTTTCAGTTCCTTTATCCGGTCAGATGTTTCTTACTATTCATTTTGTCATTTAATCCCGCAGTTACTGCATTATATGCGATCGTTTCGCCTTGTCTCTTTACATGAAAGCTTGTAATTCAGCAAGTAAATCCACAGAGTACCAATATGGTATTTTATATATTAAGACCGTCGAAAGTGAGCCAAGATCAAAGCAAAGGACACGACTTCTTCCATGATTCATTCCCGATTTTTACCCGATTTTTCTAATATATCATTAAAATCCTTCTCCGTTTCTTTAATAAAGCTCGCAGTTAAAGGAGCAAAATAAAATAAATAAAATAATAAATAGCCTGTCTTCTTGTTCAAGTTTGTATAAGTTTGTAACTGAAATTGATTCTGTGCTGCATCTCGCAACTAGTCAGTATCCTATAAATATTAAGATAAATCATAAGCCACTTTCTAATCAAGCACAAGGCAACACATGATGATATGCAGACTCTTAATCATAACTTAAAACATAGAGCTGAATTACAAATCTCCTCATTTCACATGAACACCTGTAATCTTTGACGTATCGTAATTGAAACCTTTCAATTGTCAATAAGGACCGCACAGAGATGCTTCATTCTCAGAGAAATTAATGGGAATAGGTTTGTCGCTTTGTTTTGGAGGTAATGTATGTTTTTTTCGGCTATTCTTTCTTCTCTGTGGTTGACTTGATGCACTGCGTAATTCAAGATCCTTATATATTTCTGTGGCTTGCCTTGTGAGGTCGCCTACAAATCTAGCTGGGCTACTAAACGTCAGAAAATTTATCCTTCACTTAACTGGAAAACCAGAGGTTACAATAAGCTTTGAGAGAAATAAGAAGACAACGCCAATAGGTGTTGAAGACCACGCAAACTTAACCATGTATGTATAGCTTCCAATAACAGCGTGTTTGACATCTAAACTTATGTTTTCAAGTCAAACAGTCAAGTTGCTAAGACGTAGATGTGGACGTAACATGCTAATGTTTCATTAAAAATGCCGAGGGCTGTTCATGGACAGTGTGACGGTGATCCTTTCTCGCGGCGCTAGGGAGTATATGGCTCAAAGCTACTTGAAGGATCGTCATAATAAGTCATTGTTTTTAAAGGCACGACTTTTGCGAGCAGTAACTGCCTTAAATAACAATTTTCAAGTACGGTTTCATTTAATTTTGTCGCAGTTTCTTTCAGCTTCAAAGGGAAAAGCCAAATAAGTTAAACATGTGGTACTTGTACAGGCACAATAAAAACGTTATCGGAGAACTTATTTCTTGCTTTGCTCAACGGTAGCAATAATTATTGTTTCTTAACTATCTCCGAGCAGTAGTTAACCGGTTTGATTCATAAATAGTCAAACTTGTGCACACGTTTTTGGCTCCGGCCCTGGAACACTTATTGAATAGTCATTCTTTTAAGGATAAGAGACGGCTCTTATGAGTTCTAGTTTCATAGAAAGTTATATATTCTTAAAGAAAAATCGGGACACAGTCGATTCTCCAAAAAATATCTTTTTTCTGTTGTCGTGTCTTCAGAAATAAACACCGTAGGCAGGCGGCTGGTTTTAGACAGGTTTCCGTTCCCTTTCAAGTGCGCTTCTTTGGTCTGGTAAAAAGGGAAACATATACTTCATTATTAGGCGTGGTTACATAGGCTATAGTTGAACAAACGTGATGCAAAATGGACGGCTTGATGATACCACGTGCAGTATCAAGTAAAAGTAACGGGTGTAGCAACGGTTGGGATTTTCCTTGGTGGTACATCATTTGGTCTGCACAATGATCTTTTCCTTTTAGAAAATGTTGTACGATTAAATGTAAGTCTAACGGTGATATTTCAGCAGTTTATATTTCCTGGCATAGAAGCGGCTTAGTAATCTGGGGTCTTCGCCTCACGAAGGCAGCAATCTCCAGGTATGTTTCAGTTATTTTCTAAAGCTTCTGAGCTGATCGAGATGGTTTTGGAGAAGAAATAATGCTAATAAGGTCCGGCGTTTAAAAAGGGAAATGATTGGGAGGGTGGGGGCAGGTATGTGCTGTTGGCTCGAGAGACCTTCTTAACTTGACTCTTACATATATATATAAAGAGAATTTGGGTTAACTGAATTTTAGCTTGCTGAAATAATCCAATGAAAAGTATGACATTGTGCAATTGTACAATTAATTTCAACACTTACATATGAGCTTTATGGACTTTTCCCCTTTCATCTCTTACACTTTTTGAAAATTCAAATGGACAGATTTTGTAATTTCTAGCCAGCTTTCGCTTGATGGCGTATTTTCATTGAGGGAAAATAAAATACATTCAACATGTAAACACTCGCGTGATTGTTCAGACTGTTTTGTTGTCTTTTTTTTAAGTTTTTATTTTCTCAATAGTAATAAAGTAAGTGTTTTTGGGCACAAATATGTTTTGGCCAGACGGCTGAAGGCTCGGGCTAAAAGGATTTGAGTCGGACCCAAAAGATAGTTATGCCCGAGAACATAAACTCAATTGTGTTATTGTACCCCATCAAGAGAAAATGAGGGGACAGAGAGGGAGGCTCAAGGAGTTGGCCGGGATATGTTATGTCCACGAAAGTTATTTTTAGACGAGCGGAAGTCTTTGTTCTAGCGGAAGTCTGTCTTCTGAGACGTCCGCATTCAGTCTTGCCTCCCTCTCAGGTTCTTAGTGAAAAGAAAAAATGATGGCGCATGTGGAAGGCTGATGAATATATATTTTCTTTCAAAAATCGGACCGAGGTTGGCCTGCATGCGGACGTCTCTTGACCCCATCCGTTAAGTCTGTTAATTAACGGTAAATTCTTTAGCTCAGGTATTGTATCATATTTATTTATTTATTTATTTATTTATTTGTAACGACTTTATTTGCAAAGAACATCGCAAAAAGGGTGCTGCCAGGGAAGAACTGAATCCTCTTATACGGCAACCCCCAAAACAGATTAGAATAAAACAAATATAATATATTAATAAACATTAAGTATAGAAATATTAAGAAACTATAAAATATAAATACATTAAATTATACGGTCATTACAAATATTTGAACTATAAACATGGAGAGAATGTAGAATATTTACAAAGAGTAAAGAAAAATGAATAGATAAAAAAGATTACTGAGTCACGTTGTATAAATAACTTTTAAGACCTTTCTTAAATTTATCACACTACAATTTCTTAAATCAGACCATAATTTCTTAAATTTATCACATGCACCATAATTATCACACCATATCACTATTCACACTGTAACGTCTATGGAAACCGCATTCATTACTTGCAAAACATGAAGAGGGGCAGTGCTTCAGTTCGAAATATTGAGTTCTAGTAGTATATTCCTTCACCGTTATATCAGCCTTGCTCCCTTTGGCTTTTAATAATATTAATCGTGCAGAGGAAATCGTTTACCAGTATCCCGTGCTTCTGTTTTATTACGCTGGTCCTTGCTTAGAAAGTTATATTTTATAATCTTCAACCATTTATTCAACATTTGATTAATTATTTCATTTAGTCATTCCTTCGTTCATTTAGTTATTTATTCAATAATTTAATCATGAATTTATTAATTAATTCGTTTTCATAGTATTACGTTGTACATGCATTACCAAGATACCTCAAGAATACATGAAAAAATTAGCAAGGTAAATATTTTTTTTTCCTTTGTAGGTGACTGCAAAACTGCGGATTGGGTCAAAATTCCCAGTAATCATGTTTGATTCAATTGATATCACCATAGCAACAGTGGAGTGTCTATTAGCCATTACAAGCATCGCTGGAAACTTACTCGTATGTTTCGTCATAATCAAAAATCGTGATATGAGGTACATACATAGCATCTGCATCATCAAAATATCTTGGCCCAGTTGTCCCCTCCAAGGGTACCCAAGGGCACGACAAACAGTGAGGTGGGGTAGGTAAGGGGGGTGTGTAGTGTTCAAGGGTCAAAATCAATGATTTAAACTGAAGGTTAAATGGATCAACGTGGCCGAGCGTACCGATCAAATGGTAACTACAATCCCAAAAACCTTTAAGCGGATACGAAACATCATTGATATATAACATGGTTTTGAGGCTTTTAAATTACTGCTGCAATATCTTTCAGAATTATTGATTGAATCAGTTGCGTTTTTTTTTATTACCTTTATCTCATAGGACTCCTTTCAACTATCTGCTATTGAACCTTGCAGTAGCGGACATCATTTATCCCACCTTCCTCTCTACTTCTTTCATCTACCAGCACTCTTTCAATAACCCTGATGCAATGCCTGGGAATGCAATTTGCCTGTCGTTGAGGAAATTGGCGTGGATCGGAGCTGATTCTTCTGTATTCACTTTGATTGCCATTGCAAGGGAACGCTACTGGGCTGTAGTACACCCATATTCAATTCAGCGGAAACTCACTTGGCGAAAACTGAAGGTGCGAAGATTAAGTTGTTGAGCGTATACAGTCCATGCAAATGATTAGCGGCCATTTGCAATGGCAGATCCTTTTTCACCAATTTCATTTTAATTTTATTTTCACCAATATGAGTGTCTTAAGGATACCCTCAAAAACTGAATTCAGTTCTCATGAGAACAATTTTTCAAAACCTGTTTAGCATTTAGCAATTGACAATTGATCTTGACTTTTCTTTCCGAATTTTGTTTTTCAAAAGGCCTTTAAGGAATTACTATGGGAAGTATCCACAAATTTCAATCAAATCCGACAATATTGAAATGCCTCAAAAACGTTGGCAAATTCATCCCCTGGGTCCCTCAAATGAAATAAAAGTTTAGCTTTAAACCTCAATTCTCGGTATTTATCCCTTTCTCATAGCATTTTTAAGGCTGGGAAAACTGACATTAATTACGTACAGAGCGTCGGATCTTGTCTGTCCATGACCTGAGGCTCTGGGAAACTCTATATAGGAGAGCATGCGCCATATGGTTCTTATAGCCAAAAATTGGCCGTTTGCACCTTGCGACGTACGCCTGCTCACTCCTCATGCTAACACGAATGAACCAATCAGAGAGGCTTTCCATTTTTCTTCGCGAAAACCAATAGAAAGACTTTTTGTTTCAGGGCTCCCCTGGACTCAATTTTTCCCTCAGTCATGCACAAAGGAGAAGAGCTCTGAGATTGAGATTGACATTAATTAGTAAAATAATACTAACATGTACTCAACAAAGTTATAATTACCAAGTTACCTGTGGTCAATCAAATACTTAAGTTGCCCTGCTTCCCTAAAATGTACTTATCAACTGTTAAGTTTCATGCATCCCACTCTATAGGCAATTATTCCAGGTACTTGGACCCTTTCAGCACTGTTAAATACCCGAGGTTTCATGATCCAGAGCTTCGGCAGAAAAGTCGCCGTGAGGTCTTGTGATCACTTTTGGCTTGATTCCGAAGAATTGCAAAATGCTCATCGCCTCACTATGGTAATCTTTGTTGGTATTTCATCCTTGTTGATGATTGGCTATTACTCGAGCGTTGTTTACACTTTGTGGTTTAAACATGACGATCAGACGGAGAAACCACTTCATCAGCAGGTATGAATAATTTTATTGGTAGCGCAGCGAGTGGATTAGTTGGTTGAGTATCGGGCTGTAAAGCGAGAAGTAGTGGGTTCGAATTCCGGCCGGATCAACACTCAGGATCTTAAAATAACTGAGGAGAAAGTGCAGCCTTTGTAATCTCATCTGCAAATGGTTAGACTTTCAAGTCTAAGATAAGCTATTTAATAATTTAACATTGGTAATAGCGCCGAGTTGGCTATTACCAGTCTCATATCCAACAAGCGCGAGTGGAATAATTGTTTTATTAAATTCCTTAAACTTTAAAAGTTTGGAAGTACGAAATATGAGCGAAAAAACGGGAAAAAATCCTAGCGAAATCGAAGAAACTTGATGAAGATGCGATGTTGTGTAATATCTAGTGGCCAGACAGACGCAGACTCATTACAAAAAAACGTTTCTTACCTATTCGCGTACTTCTAAGCTTCGGGATTGACACAAACTTTCCACAAAAACGTTGTCTTTTTTTTCTTTGCTTTATACCGAGAGAGATGTCGCTTTCCGGTGAAAAAAACTTTAGTCTAGCAAGAAAATCGCAATCATTTACCACATAAGGTCAAACTAAGGTATATTAGCTGATAACCGAGATTGAGTGAACCAATTAGAGCACGATAAATGCATTATCCGAGGTTGAGAATTTAATAACAGCTTATATTTTGTCTTTAAACGCATCTACCTCAAAAACGAACTCGCTGATCCCCATTTTTTATTGCTGTTGAGTGATAGCACGCTAGGATGAAACTTTCTGCAAAGTTTGAAAAAAATTCTCTGGAGCAGATTCAAAGCCACCTTCACAATTGAGAATTTTTTAAGGCGGCTCTTAATGTCAAAAACTTTAGTCTTAGCCTACTAATCACTTTTCAGCAATAAAAAATGGGGGTCACCAAGTTCGTTTTTGAGATATAAGAGCTTAAACACAAAATGTAGGGAGTTTTTAGATGGTTCTTTTGTTTGCATGGTAATTTAGTACGTCACATTAATATGTGCATCTCGTCAAGCAATTATTGGTGTTTCATTTTGGTACCATAAAATTGCCATTAAGTGAAACAGTGATGTAGAATTAATCTTTCTAATAACACTATCTGTCCAAATTATGGATATCGGTTTGACCGACCTGAAGTTCACAGTATTTCAGTGTTTTTTTTTTTTTAATCTTACAATATTTTGCTCAATATTCAGTTAAATTCTGTTATCCGAAGTTTAAAGTCCACACCCCTTGACCCAACCATAGGGTTTAGTGCGATCGTAGAATAGTTGTTCACATTTAAAGCCGTTGTTAAAAAAACCATTAAACATATGCATTGCAAGTTTCTGCGATGGTGTTTAAAATATTTAACACTTAGTCTTTTTCTTAACAATTCAGGGAGGATCATAAAATTATGTAATTACTGAGCCCTGTATCGGAGATGTGTTACCGAATGATAACCAGATATTAGGTGCAACGATAACACAAAAACTTGGTTCCGGCCACGCACACAACTCTTTGATAAATATTTCAATAATAATAATAATAATATTAATATTATTATTTATTATTATTATTATATAATAACCAAAGTTTCTCTCGCATATTGATTGGTTCTTGCCTATGATCTATTAGAGAACGCGATTGACGTCACGATTGACGTCACCCTCAGCTTTTATGCGAATAAAGTTTTTAAATTCTTTATTATATAAAACAAATAGATTCCATGTTGCCGTGCGTCTGTTCAGTAATAGATCACGGAAGACGTCAAAATGTGGAAAGAACATCAGTGACACATTCGGATATCGCCTCGTGTGCCCTTTTTTTGTTCTTACCACATTTTTACGTCATCTGTGATCTATTACTGTACAGACGAGAGGCAACATGGAATCTATTTGTTAAACTTATAATGCGCCAATATCAATATACATTTTCATCAGCGCATCTATATCATGCACGTAGTTTTCTTGGTCTAGTGCTCATCGTGATCGCCTCTGAACACGAGTTATCGAATTCGAATCCTACTTCGGGTGACTTAACATCGATAGTGAGGAAATAATTTAAGAAACCGAATAATTGAACCTATAACTTACCATTGGCTTATTTGCCATCTTACACACATGCGCAGCAAAATCCTACACTTTGTTTATTCGAACAAAGTAATGATTTAATCATGACCATTTAGGCATCTATAAAGCACATGCAAGGTAACCTATGGGACTGAAAACATTCCAAGCTGCTGCAAAGTTGAAGTTGATGAATAATTTATCATGCTGGCCAGCACAATAATCATTTATTTATGCGCAGGATTGCAAGCAATCAGGTGCACTGGCCGAAACGTCACTGATGAGTATAGCTATTTTCCTCCATATCAAAATGGCGGAAACACCTGCAGAAGGTCGATCATTGAAACAAACGAACAAACAAGCGTCCGAGTCTTTTGGATGCAGTTGTTAAATACAAGCTGATGCGTCCGTGTCTCTCTGGATCTTTATTCTGTTGAGTCACATTTCCTTTAACGATTAGTTTATCCCCAGCTGGAAGGTTGAGCCGACGTCACTGCGATAAAACTATTTTGTTTATTTTCTATTGACTGCACTTTTTTAAAATGAGGTGTTTGAAAGTTACACTGTCTTTTACCCAGTATCTGATCGTATTATCCTTTTCTTTTTTTACACAGGGTGTGTTGAAAGTTCGGAAGCGAGTGACATTGATGGTTTTGACTGTCACTACACTCTTCGCAATTTGCTGGATTTCAGACACCGTACTTCACGTTTTGGAAGATTTTGGCCTATGCACAATCAGCGATGTTGCAATTCCCATAGCTCACACCATGATTGTTTTCAATTCAGCTGTCAACCCGTTTGCCTACGCTCTGATAAATAAAAGATTCAGAGAGAAGATGAAGGGAATGCTAGTATGCAATAGCTCATGTCAAAGTGAAGGAAGGATCATCAGTGAAACCTCTTCCAATAGAGTTCAGCGCTCCAGAGGAGAGATTTGTTTCAGTTCAAATATCACCGACTAGAGAATTGAAATTTACTGAACAAATATGAGCTTTAGAACGTGAAAAATGTTTATTCTCCCTTTTTTATTTCTAACATATTTTCTCTGTCTTACTAGAAATTTCATTGATCACGGCAATGATTCGTAGAAGAGTTTACCGCACGGTTTTTAACTACTCTTTCTATCATGATATTAAAGTGTAAGGAGATCCATGTGATATTTGATAGAAGGGCTATTGTACCTCAATTATCTAACCTTAACTGCACCTTTATTGGCTCAATTTTTCTATAGTAACAATGACGGGTACTCGTTGAAGTGAACTCACACAGGTGAGTTCGCTTCTGTGGACTCATTGAAGTGAACTCAATGATTTGCAATGATTTGAACACAATGTAGTGAATTTGGCTCGTTGAAACTAATTCACAGCCATTAACCGGCTTACAAAGTCACATATACATGTCATGGTTAATTTGCGAAATATAAGAGGCAATTCTAGTCAAAACATGCTCCAATTTACATGATATTTCTTCAGGTAATAATTAATCTAGAACAAGCTTCAGCAGCTGTTTCGATTCTTCATTTTTCAGATTTAAACAGTTCAGAGTTCCAGTTTACAGGGCAACCAGGTTGGCAATCGGACTATTCTGATTTCAATATAAATTGGCCCGATTGTAGGTTAGAAAGTTCCGATTCAAAGACCCAACGCCATACAGTAGACAGTCTCGAGACTTTGGGCTTTGAATCACAATTTTTTACGCCCTGATAGTAGCATCAAACTATATCTGTCAGTTCAGAGTAAAATGAGATTGTTGTTTGAAGTTTAAATAAGCAGTAGACTAGCAACCTTTGTGGCATGAGTGTGGTGTTGTAGCAGGATTACCCCCCCCCCCCCCCCCACCGGCCTCCCATCTTACAGGACGGGACTCTTCGCCTCTAACTGAAACAATGATCTGTAGTAACGTGGGTAATTGGGGGGGGGGGGGGGGAAATTGTGTGTGTGGATAATGAGTTGAGGGAAAATCATAGCCAAATCACGGTTAGGGTTAGTCTGTAGAATGAGGAAGAGAAATTCACAAAGCAAACTCTCAACCTTAAGTTAGGGTGAAAACTTTCATTTAAAAAAAGCCATAAAGCCATATAATACAAGAAACTTAAAATATGTTTGAACATGAAAATTTGAACATGAAAAATTCTCGTTCTTTAAAACTGCTGCAGGAGACCAAAAACATAA
>NC_090871.1:20100706-20123206 GCF_036669935.1 Montipora foliosa
TTTCCAAGGACGTCCTCTGCCACATCTCTTTCTGTGGTCTCTAAAGACTCGTACCGCTCTGATAAATCTATAGGTTGGTCATCCAAAGCCAGTGATTCTAACCGATTGGATAATTCGTGCTGGAACTCATCCTTAATGTCTGGATTCTGCAACTTTTTCCAGTTGAACTTTGGTCTTTTGCACGTTGTCTTCTTATTTGATCTTAAGCTAGTAAGAAGCTAAGGATGGATGCTTACGATACGATGATCGGAGTCCACTTCAACGGAGTTGTAGGCCCGACAGTTGCGCAGAGAGTTGACCCACTTGCTGTTGATGAAAATGTGGTCAAGCTGGTGTTTTGAACGTGCAGGGTGATTCCAAGTGGACAGCCTACCATGCGAATGGGGAAATGTAGACTGTGCTGGACGAAAGTTGTGCTCCACGCACAAGTTGACCAATCTCTCACCATTATCATTTGTCTGATCATGGTAACAGTACCTCCCGACAACTTCAGGATGAGTATGATGACTGTCTGTACCTATTCTGGCTTTAAAATCCCCAGCAACAAGATTGATGTCACGCCTCTTGAGTTACTCTAGATGTTCTGCAAGGGAAGTGTAGAAGTCGTCCTTAACTGTTGTTGGGCCACATTCTGTTGGAACATACACAGTAGTGGAAAGCGTGGGATTCCCGTGGAATTTTGCATGGAGGATACTTTTTGAGATGACCTCGACCTTCTGGATGCACTTATAGATTGACTTGGAGATGACAAAACCAATACCACCTATTCTTTGATTAGTGGCAGATCCATAAATAAACACCCAGTTCCTGTCCTCAGACCAAAGTTCTTCTGTTGGGCAGGTGGTGATTAGCCTGTGCTCTTGGATGCCGATGATGTCGATACCAACATCAGGACAGGCTGTGAACAGCTGATGCTACTTTCCTGTCTGAAAAAGTATACGTACATTATATGTTGAGATGACAAGGGTTTTGAAGGCAGACAAGCAACGATAATCAGGACCAACGGTTCGTGATGGTGTGCCGAGTTCCCACTGGCCCGTCATGAAATCAGTAGTAGACTGTCGCCCTGCTGCATTCCGTCGTTTTCGAAGTTTTCTTGTAATTTTCGGAGTCAGGTGATTTGCTAAGAATCGTTTCTATCCGGTCCTAGTAGTCTTTACGGGGGATTAGCCCTGCACGACTTATTTCCGGATTTATGTAGAAAAAAGGAAGGATATCGTTTCCATGATGGAACTGAAGGTGATGAGGGTGAAGAGTTCAAGTGCAGAATGCCCAGCCTGGGGGAGACCTTTGAGTTAACTACCCCTACCAGAAATGACAGCACCTGATGGTATTTCACTGTTCTCCAGCAGTTTAAGGAGCAAGTCCAGCCGGAACATAACTCACAAGGTGTTCCAGTACCACGGGTATTAAACCTTACAACCCCGTATAGTTGACACATCACCAGGAAAGATGACAGCGGACCTTCCATTAGCACACTGTACTCGTCTACGGCTCTACGGTAGCAGTCCATGCGAGGATGTTAAAAGCAAAGACTGCCCAATCAACCCAGAGCCGATCAAATCAACTCATGATGAATCATATTTGAAAAGCGGGTTATAGACGAATCCCTTTGAAGCTATCAAATAGGTGGTACAAGTGTCTGCAAAACAGGCAAAGATTGCGGTCAAACGTATGGTGGCCTGGAATTGACAGACAAGCTGAGAGGTTTTGCAAAAAAATGTCATGGGTGCCAACTGGTAAGCCGCCCAGTCAACTCAGAGCCGATCAAATCACCCCTTTTACCAAGAGGCCCATGGCAATACCTGGCCTTTGATTTGTTAGGTCCACTATTATCCGGAGACTCTGTTCTAGTCGAAGTTGATTACTTAAGCAGATTTTATGAGATTAGAATAATACGGTCCACAACATCCGCGATTATTGAACCTTTGAAGGAGATTTTCACAACCCATGGTTTGCCACTGTCAGTGACCAGTGATAATGGACCATTTTCAGGTGTGTTTGAGCGATACCTGGAAGATCTGGTGTAATGCACCGGGAGACCACTCCTTTAGGGCCCTAAGCGAATGGGGAGGTCAAAGACGAAACAAACCTCTTTGAAAAGGATGAGAATTGCACAAGCTGAAGCAGGAAAATGCGAACAAAAATGCCAGAATTGAGAGAGAAAGGGATAGCAAGCGAGGTGCTTGACTGAGACAGTGGAATAAAGGCAAAAGCAAAGGTGTATGCAGACAAGAAGAGCAACGCTAAGGAATCGGACCTCAGTCCAGGTGACAAAATATAAAACTTAGAAACACTGTTTCCAGTGTTTCTGGAACCCAAGAATCAGTTTCCCCGGCAAGTCTGGAGTTCACTTAAGTTCTCTTTGAAATGAAAGTTTAAAAAAATAAAATAGTAAAAATAGAAGAAACCCCTCAGATATTGGCATCCAAGTACTGGACATGGAATGGGAAACCACTGGACGAAACCTCCGACCTCCGGCCTGAAACCATCCTCGGAGACCCCGGGGCAGTCAGTCGGGGCACGAGAATTATGTAGAGAAATTGTGTTGATTGCGTTTAACAAGAATATCGTGGAAAGGGATTTGGAAATTTTCCTCAAATTCAATTGTGAATTCACAATCATTTACCATGTACGCAACTTGCTTTCGTGAATAGATGCATTCTATCGACGTCGTGCATTGAACTTGCCGTTTCTTTTCAGAATCAATCCTTTGAATATTGGCAAAAAAAAAGAGACTTAGGAAACAGATGAAGGATCATGGCGGGTAAGACTAATTTGAAGAACTGCAAAGTGTGGAACCGCGGAAACTGCGGAACCTTGAAAATGACTGTTTTATTGAAACCATTTGTTAAAACCATGAGATTTACATTAATTTTTGTTGAGTAACGACTGAAACCTTCGATTATCGCGTTTCAGGGGCCATTTCTAGCTGATATCCGTGTATTTGCGCCATCTGATTCAAGTTAGACGATTATCTCGTGGATTGCGTAACAATTCACATTTAAAAGCTCCAAAAAGACGATCTCGCTTGGTTTGAGCACTTTTTCCCCTCAACATACAGGTCACGTGATGCCGTTTCCTGCCTGTCAATTGTCATTTTGGTTTATAGCTTTTTTGTACCTTGCCGCAGTATGCTTCCAGTTTTCCTAATCTTTTTCGTGTCGTTAGTTGGGTCTGTATAAGGTTGTTTTTGAATTTACTGGTGAGACTGGCTTCGGCCGGTAATCACTAGTTCGTTTGCCTTCTATGTTTGTATTACTTTCTTTAGTTTTACGGCGTGTATTTGACTTCAGGACAACGGCGGATTGCCAGCTATAACTACCACTGTTTTGAACAATCGCTTGTGGTTACAAGGATAATTTGGTGCGTGGCGCGTTTGGTGGTGGGATGGTTGCCTTGATCTTGGCCAAGGCATACACCGAATTCATAAATGGCGGCCAACCTGGGTCGAGTTAGCGGCCAAACATGACACCGAGGCGTTTTGGGATAAACATGCAGTATTTTTGAGGAGGGAAGGAGAAAATGAACGATCGACGTGCGGAAAATTACATTCCTGGTTCTTCTTTTAGTTTAAGTGCCAGAAGGCCATCGGTATTAAGGAATGATGAGCTACGGTTGTGGCTGAAATGTTTGAACGATTATGCTTAAAGATCAAATTGTAAAGAGGTAAATTTTAACCTTTAGTAAGCTTACATAGTTCGATCCGGCTTAGGCTTATGGCATAATTGTGTAAAATCGAGTCATCTGTTTGAAGAAATTAAAAAGAGCTCTTGTTTTTCTTTTTGTTGCTATTGCTTTTTTAAGAGTCGAAGAATACATTATTCAAGGGAAAGACAGTTTTCTTATTAATTTGGATCCGGATTTGTTGTACAAAAAGCGAAACTTTGCCAAGCAGGGTGCGATTTGTGCTGTTGTTTACTCAAACTCTGGTGAGCTTTCTTATAAAAAACTGAGGCAAAATAGGTGCTCCCTGGTCGAGAAAATGCCGCTTTTTACGAGGCAGAAATGAAGAAGTTTAATAGGGAAAGCGGTTGGAAAGCACCATTTTGTCCCAACCAGCTGAAAGAGGGGGAAATCTCTTGAAGATCTATGTGTTGGTATTATTTACAAAGTTGGTAGTTGTACCTTGAATATTTTTAAATGTTTATATTATAGTTTAATTTATTCACATCTGTCGTATTGCACTGTCTCTTGGGGACAGTACAATACCTTACTAAATTAAACTGTTTACAACTGCTACAGAAAAGAGTACTAAGGATTATAACACAATAAGACTGGTGAGATCATGGCAGACCCCTGTTTACTAGATTAGGTATACTGAACATATTTCAAATTACTAAATTACAAATGGGTGAGCTTGTATACAAACATCAAGATAACTTGCTTCCTGATATTTAATGACTCCTATTTCACAAACATCAGAGAGGCCCATCGATATTGTACATGTGCAAGATCAAACCAAAATCTGTTTATACCTCGGCCAAGAACTACTTCTGGCAAATTCAGTTAGATTTGCCACAGCCGATAATTAGAATAAAGTACCTTAACATACAAAAAATGCTTCCTCTCTCCAGAGCTTTAGAAATGAGCTTAAAGTTCATTTGTTTACACCCAAAGCCTGAGAATGACATCTTGTTTAGCTATAGTTGCACTGTGTCATTGTTTTGCTTTATTTCGTCAGTTTTGTTTGCCACTTTCTAACTCAAACTTATTAATTAACCTAATTGCAGTCTATTTTATTTTATTTCTTGGTTTGCTCAACGTAGTCTATCACGTCTGCCTGCTATTTAATATTATATATTAATATTAATACGTTGTATGAATGCTAGATTAGGTGTGCAAAGACTACTAACCCTGTGGGTTTTTGCTCACACATCTCCACTCCACATTTCTGTGACATGTATTAGGAATTTGTATTGTTTTATCTGTGGAAATAAAGAAACCTATGAACCTAGGAGGACGAGTATCTTAAGAATAGAATGTACTAGCGACGACAAGCCCTTTTTGTTTTTGCTGTAAGTGCTATCACTGCTTCATGCAGAAAAATGACGAACCAATAATTTTAAAGCAGCCTTCACACAGCAAACTAGTTTGCAAACTCGTGTTGGCAAACTCAAGTTGGTGTGTGTGAAAGACACAACAACAGTTGTTAAACATGTTGGCAAACTATTGGAAAAAATAGAGACAAGTTGCCAACGTGTTTGCCGACTGTTTTTGTGCCGTTTACACACTCCAACTTGAGTTTGTTAAACTTGAGTTTGCAAACTCAAGTTTTCTGTGTGAAGATAATAAGATAGTAATGTGTATTGCATCTGGAGATGTTGTGGAACTCTGCTTGTTCATGGGTGGCGGCTAAGGCCGGTTATTGTAAACACTCTTTGGCTCTTACGCTTAAAATTTGTAAATTTTCCTTGTTTGGAAGTGGAGGTACACAAGATTTAATCAGTGATGCGGGAGCAAAATCCTGAGGCATACATTAGTAAGCTTCAAACCTCACCAGAGTTTGAATCAACAACAGCACAACTCGCACCCTACTTGGCAAATTTTCGCTGTGTACAACAAATTCGAATCCGGATCCATAAGAAAACTGTCTTTCCCGTGAATGATGTATTCTTCGACTCTTAAAAAGGCAATAGCAACAAAAAGAAAAACAAGAGCATTTTTTTAATTTCTTCAAACAGATGACTTGATTTCACGCAACTACGCCGGATCGAACGATGTAAACTTACTAAAGTTAAAAATTTACGTCTTTACAATTTAATCTTTAAGCAGAATCGTTCCAACATTTCAGCCAAAACCGTAGCTCATCATTTTTTTAATACCGATGACCTTCTCCCACTTAAAGAAGAACCAGGAATGTAACTTTTCGCACGTCGATCGTTCATTTTCTCCTTTCCTCCTTCGAAAATAAGGCGTGTGTATCCTAAAACGCCTCGATGTCATGACTGGCCGCCATTTATAAATTCGGTGTATTGCTCAGAAACGTGAGCGTGAACGCTACATTTACTTATCGCCGAGCAAAATCACATAAAGTGAATTTTTCAAAATATCAACTTTTACACTCAGGCAAAAATATGTAGGCGAAGCAACGATACGTTCCTTCTTCCATTCATGTTTACGGCATATTAAGTCTTACGTCGGAATACCCTTGTAAAAAAACAACAACAAATAATCACCGGAAGCAGGGACGTATGGCGTCATATTGGGGACAAAAAAGGACTTTACATTTCGTTGCGTCAAAAGGTCCTACACACGTCGATACCTCTTCTTCAGGTAATTGATTTCGTTTCTTCGTGACGTCGTTTTCGTGGTTGGGTCGTGATGCTCTGTTCTTATCGTTGTTGTCTTCTCTTCGTGAAGTCGTGTTGCTCTGTTGGTGTCGTCATGTTGCCCGTTTAGTCGTATTGGGTTCTTCGTGTCGTCGTGTTAGATATCAATTCTGCCGTGTTCCTGTTCCTATCGTAGTTGTCTTCTCTTAGTAAAAAGTTTCGAGACTCAAAAAAAGTAAAAACAAACCATGCAAAAAGGAAACTTCGAGACTTAACAAAAACGCTTTCGAGATTCCAAGATCCTGCCAAAATTGTCCTGGTTTCCCTATGGCGTCAGATTGGGGACAAAATAGGAATTTACATTTTGTGGCTTCGAAAGGTCCTACACACGTCGATACCTCTTCTTCAGGTCGTTCATTTCGTTTCTTCGTGGCTTCGTTTTCGTGGTTGGGTCGTGATGCTCTAGATCTGTTCCTATCGTCGTTGTCTTCTCTTCGTGCCGTCGTATTGCTTTGTTGGTGTCGTCATGTTGCCCGTTTTGTCGCACTGCGTTCTTCGTGTCGTCGATTTGCTTGTTTCGTCGTATTCCTGTCTTCTTGTCGTCGTGTTGCTTTCTTTGTGTCGTCGTGTTGTCAATTTCGCCGTGTTCTTCAATTCGTCGACGGCTGCATAAAGTAGTCAGCGGTAAGTCACCATTTCCTGGTAGGTAGGTTATGTATGGGGACGACATATATTGTATTTGCTTTGGCAAAGCATATTACGTTCCTCTCTTATCTTCTACTTTTCTCTTGGGATAAATTTGGAAAACTGAGTTTATGGCTATTTTGGCAAGGAAACTTGCAATGTCTCGTGTAACCATGAACTTGTTTATTTCAGTGATGTTTTCATGCTTATGCGAAAATTGCGCGGCCGTGTTTTGTTTCGTCACTAGAGGGCCTAAAAGTTCAAGGAAAACAATAAACCCATTCTTTCCACTGAACATTCCCTTATCAAAATGTTTGCTTTTTACACAAACTGCTTCCGTCCACAAAATCTTTTATGTATGGGATGGTGTATCCATTGTATGGCATCAAAATTAGGCTAAGTGGTCTTGACGTTCCCCTTGATTCCCGGCTTGCATTACTTCGAAGATACCATCTTCTCATAGTCACTTTCAAGAACAGATTTGAAATGTTCAAATTTCCCACTTTTGTTTGGAAAAAAACACTCTTCTCCTTCTTCGTAGTCCTGTCTCTTTTAATGCAGCTAACGCCGGATTCTTGGGATGGAGTCTTATCTTGTTCTAAGTTGACAACACGCAGAAATTTTTCAGGTTGAATCATAATCCCAAGTTTCCCTTTTCCTTTTTCTCTTCCTTTCTGTGCGCGCATTCTTCTCCCTCCTCCAGAAAGAGAAGGGAAGGCCCTCCTGTAACCACAATGAAACCAAAATTAGAAAGCTTACGTCTTCTTTACCAGCCGTTTCGTCAAAATTATCTGGTTGGGTTCCATCCGGTCGATCCTTGTCTGGTTTAATAGCGCATTTTATCGAGTACAAGTTTTCGGTAACTTACTTCAAATCTCGCTCCACAGCCTCCAAAAAGGACTGTGCGACATCGCGGAAAGCGTTGATTTCTGTTGATGGATACCTTTATCATCATTTTTAATCTTTGCTATTGCTTCTTTTAAAATGGAAACAACTTGGTTCCTTGTCATCATTTTGTTATCATCATTTGGGCGACCATTTGGGCAAAATTGGCGGGAAACATTGACTCACCGTTGACTTATTTAGGCAGCCGTCGACGAATTGAAGAACACGGCGAAATTGACAACACGACGACACAAAGAAAGCAACACGACGACAAGAAGACAGGAATATGACGAAACAAGCAAATCGACGACACGAAGAACGCAGTGCGACAAAACGGGCAACATGACGACACCAACAACGCAATACGACGGCACGAAGAGAAGAGAACGACGATAGGAACAGAGCATCACGACCCAACCACGAAAACGAAGCCACAAAGAAACGAAATCAACGACCTGAAGAAGAGGTATCGACGTGTGTAGGACCTTTCGAAGCCACAAAATGTAAATTCTTATTTTGTCCCCAATCTGACGCCATAGGGAAACCGGACAATTTTGGCAGGATCTTGGAATCTCGAAAGCGTTTTTGTTAAGTCTCGAAGTTTCGTTTTTGCATGGTTTGTTTTTACTTTTTTTGAGTCTCGAAACTTTTTACTAAGGAGTCTCGGGCTCGGATTTTTAACTAGGCTCTCGGCGTGTCGGCGAGTCTTTGGATTTTACCATTCACCACCTCTAGCAGTTGGTCATTGTTATTGTGACTTGTCACGCAATCCATCAGTTAATAAGCGAACGTGAATGAGATGGTGCAAATACGCAGATCATAGCTAGAAATTGCACCTGAAAAGTGGTAATCAGCGGATACAGTCGATATTTAACCAATATTAATGTTAATCGCATCGTTTTTATCATGGGGTTTCAAACAAAACAGTCATTTCTTTATGTTCCGCGGTTCCGCGGTCTGCGGTTCTTCTCATTAGTCTCACCCGATCATGGCCATATAGCAATTAATAGCCGTTTATAAAAATGCGACTTTTGCGGCAGGAATTAATCATTACATGAAAAGGTAGAAATTCTATGGGTATTTCAGCCAAAAATCAAACTTGTTGTTCTTTGATCCAAATCTGTAGCTTGTAATTTAATCATGTAATTATTTAATTTCAACATTCAATTTGGCAATTCAGACATTTGCATTGTTTATTTGATCAGTAAATTTGGCAATTCTCTGATCAAATAGACAATGTAAACGTTTTGAATAGCGAGATTGAATGTTAAAATTGTTGCTTTGACAATCACGCCACTAACTTGCATAATTTGAAAATTTCAGTTCAAGAATCAAAATGCGACCAAATACGCTTGTCGCGTTCAAAAATGTCCATGGCTTCGTGAAAATCCAGCGATTTTGAGGTAGGAACATTCTTCAGTCACCGTCTCAACTTCCTCGCCTGAGGTGAAGTCCGCAAAACTAAAATAAAAAAAAGGTTAAAGTCTGGCAAATCCTCCAAATTGGTACTTTCAACTTTGCATAAATTACAGTTTTATGTGGGTAAGGTCAGTGGACATGCTCTTGAGGAGAGAAGTTGCGTTTGGCGTCGGTTACAAGATTTGGAAACACAAGTAACACAAGAGATAGCAAACATTTGCCCAAAGAAGACATCTTCGCCGACTACAGCAATGCCGTAAGTCTCCTTCCGAAACATGCTTCCGCCGTGAGCTGCCGAATAGCTAACCTTAATGACACTAAGGTCCAATATACAGACAATTCTTGGGAGGCAAATTCCCGTTTTGCACTTAAATCTGTTAACACAATGAACCAGCGAGAGAACAAAAGGGACACTTAGTCCTCTTTGGGTTCGACACGTCCTTCAGCCCCATAAATCATGGAACCCAATCCCCCACTCTCACCGGCGGTGCAACCATCACACCAATAACAGTCGTACCACTGATTTCTGAAATGCAGTTGCCTACACCAAGTAAGCAACGCTGACAAGAACACGACAAAAGAGAGCGAAGTAGTCGTTAAGCTACGAACGCAGACGTATTTCCGACGATCGTTTCTCTCCCCCGAAAAAGGAGCGAAACGACCTGCTGCCCATTTAGGTGAATTTTTCGTCTTGACCAAATTTAATTTATGCAACAATTATTTGCAAAAAATGAAAGAGGCTATTTAAAAAATAAATACAATGCAGTGTTTCTTTCCGGGGCTGATAATTTGTCAAGGTGTTTGGGATTTGAAGAGGATAAACACGTACCAAAAACAGTAGTTTGTGAGGTAATTTTAATTTACTCGGCTACTCTTCCTTCGATGAAATTGTTGTGATGCATTTTATTACTCCAGATCCTTATATATTTCGTCATGTTTGTGGCTTGCCTTGTGAGGTCGCCTAAATATCTGTCTAGGCTACTAAAAATCAGATAAATTATCCTTATCTTAATTTGAAAACCAGAGGTTGCGTGAAATAAGAAGACAAGGCCAATACGTATTGAGGTACAAGCAATTTGACCATGTATATATAACTTCCAATAACAGTGACTTTTTAAAGTCGAACACTTAAGTTGGTAAAACCTAGATGTAGATGTAGATAAAGACGTCGGAGGTTTCTTGGTTACTATAATGCGTCATAATAAGTCATTGTTTTTAAAGGCAAGACTTTTCCGAGAAGCAAATGACTGAGGCACGGTTTCATTTTATTTTCTCGCGGCAGTTTCTTTCGACTTCACAAGGAAAAGCCAGAGAATTTGAGCATTTGGTATGTACCAACGTTAAATGTTATCGGAGAACTTATCTCTTGCATTGCTGGACGATAGGGGGTATCTCCTAGCAGTATTTAACCGGTTTGCTTCATAAATTAAAGTTGCGCTCCTGCTGTTTGCTCCAACCGTCGAAGTTTTGCTTACCATCTTGTTAGGATAGGGAACAGATCTCATGGGTTCTAGTTTCATAGAAAGTTATGTATCATAAAGAAAGGAGTGGACAGGACATAGTGGATTCTCGGAAAAAAAACCCTGTGTCACTATAGGCGGGCAGGTTTTGGACAGATTTCCGTTGCCTTTGAACTACGTTTCTTCGGTCTGGTAAAAAAATGAAATATATGCCATTTCTAGGCTTGTTTTCATTGGCCATAGTTAAGCAAACGAGACGCAAAATTGACACCTGTTTGATGCTAAGTGCAGCATCGAGTAAAATTTACGGCGGGTCTAGCAACAGTTGGGAATTTTCTGGGTGATGCATCATTTGGTTTGCACACTGATCTTTTCGTTTTAGAAAATTTGTGTGATTGAATGTAAGTCTGTCTATGATATTTAATATTTCCTGGCATAGAAGCGGCTTGGTTGCCTTAGTTGAAGGCATCAATCTTCCGGTCAACCTCGTTCCCAGGGTCTCTCTTCTCTGCCTCCATTGTCTCAAAGATATATTTGAACATTTTTCTTTCTTTAAAAAACTACTCAGTGTGCAGACAAGAAAGAAAAAAAAATTAATAATAAATATGGAAAAACCTTCATGCTTAATGAAAAGAGTAGTTTTAAAAAACTAAAGAAAATCTCATGCACACTGAAATACTGGGGCCATGAGGCAAAACCAAACAACCCGAAAGTAAAGAAAAGCCGACTGCGACACCATCAGGCTTGTAAATGGCTGCGCAAATCCTCAGGGGTAGAGCGCAAGGAAGCGAGGGGGTATCTAGTCCAGTGCTAGTCCTTTCCCCGACTCCCTCATGCCGAGCCAAGAAATGAAAAAGAAAAGAGCCGATATTAAATCTATAAACTGACGCTATCAAAATTGTGAAGTTGATTAAGGAAAGATGAAAATAACACCTACTTAAAACTCATTAACCAGGTGTATCCTATAAGTTATGAAATGAAATTATAGTTAAAAATAAAGACAAAATAAAATAAAACTTGATTACTTACTTATAAGAAAAATCCGGCAAAAATCTTTAACTTTATTCTATTGAATTAAACTCAATAGAAAAGTACATAGTACATCTTTGAAGGTAAATTTTAAATTTACGATCAGACAGATCTTATACAGATGCCTTAAAGATTGCTAACTAGCATCCACAAAGTTATAAATACAAGATTGCATTGTTAAAACCGGTGCACAAGGCTCCATATGTTGTGATAATCTACCATCGTCTTTAGGTGCCAGTATAATCTGTGGAAGAGCATCGATACATCCGTCTAGGACACCTGACTCTGTTGTTTTACTTCCTTTAAACTCGAGATTTGCGCAGATGTCGATTAGATACAGAGGCGCGGCGCTATGGAACATCACGTTAGCCAACGATCGTTTAATCGTAGACGCGAGTTGCAAATCTTTACCAACCAAGTTGAAAGACTGCAGGATTCTTGAATTTTAATTTTCGCGCTACGTCAATTTCCTCTACAGATTTTAGCGACTATGATAATGATGATGATAAAATAATGATAATGATAATGATAATGATAATGATAATAATAATGATGATGACGATGACGATAACGATAACGATAACGATAACGATAACGATAACGATAACGATAACGATAACGATAACGATAACGATAACGATAACGATAACGATAATGATAATGATAGTAATAATAATAATAATAATAATAATAATAATAAAATCGATACAATACATATCGAAAGTTACAAAAGTCATAGAAAATAGAGTATTATTTAAAAACTAGAATGATAACATCATATTCTTAAATTATAATTGAAGCATAGCCTATTTACAAAACAGCGTTTGAAACACTTAGTTTTAACTATAGAAGTAACTGAAATGTCTTTTTTCGAAGCCTTTGGCAATAGTCCTTTACAGTCGATAAGAATATAACGGATGGTGTTCGTCCTCTGGAATTTTATCGTAGAGCTTTATGACAGATTTTTCCAAAGATCATAAATACTTAATTTGTCTGAGATATAGGGTCTTTTATGCATCTCTTTAGAAAGCAATCCATAACAACAAGGTCAGCCTTGCTAGCATCATAATTCGAGAGTCCATTGGGCAATTTAGAGAGCACAATTGATTTAAAAAGAAGGTCGGCGACATCTTTCTGCCCGTAGGTAGCCCTCTTTCCTTAATCCCCAAACAAACAAACAGAGGCATTTGGTGTTAGCCTCGCATAATTTGACCTTGACATGTTCGGAAAATTTACAGTTGGATTGGAAAGTTACACGGTCATATTGCCTAATTTCAACATTTCGTGTGTACTGAATTATTACATTTCTTTCCAATAATTGGCTTCTGACATTTAGCCGTATTACATACATTTCATTCTGTTATTGTTAGTCCAATCCATAACCTGTGTAAGCGCTCTCTCAGAGTTGTCCAAACTTTCATTCACGGTAACCGGTATAGTGGAATCGTCCGCGTACTTAACCATCGATACATCGTCTAGCTTAGTGTCGGTTTCCAGATGGTCCAAAAACAAATTGAAGACATGAGTTTCACTTACAACCCCTTGCGTTGTTCCTAGTTATTGTTAGTCCAATCCATAACCTGTGTAAGCGCTCTCTCAGAGTTGTCCAAACTTTTGTTCACGGTAACCAGTATAGTGGAATCGTCCGCGTACTTAACCATCGATACATCGTCTAGCTTAGTGTCGGTTTCCAGATCGTCCAAAAGCAAATTAAAGATATGAGGTCCACTCACAAACCCTTGCGTTGTTCCTTTACTGACCATCATCCAATGACACCGTACTGTTGTATACCAGGCTTTGCTTCCTATCAGACAGATAGACAGACAGATTATATATATTTTAGTTGCATTTTTTACATGTATTTGTAATTGTTGTCAGTTCTTAGTTCTTTCAGACTCCAACGTTTAGTTTAGGTGAGTCATAGTACGTAATTTTTGGGACTTTCATAAGCGTAAGCTACACACGCCATAACTAAGAGACACGCGTCGGCTGAATGAATCAACTTTCTATCAAAAGTAGCGCACGCAAGACACCGGAAGTGAAAATACGGCGTAAAAGATTCTGGCATATTTCAACCATCACATTTATAGGCTTTTTGTGTGGAAATGGATGTCTAGTCGGAAGCTGCCTTGTTTGACTGCGAAATTGCAGTCAAGTAAGCGAATTTACTACACTTTAGGTTGACTTTTAAATTAGATAGATTTTTGCTGTTGATGTAAACTGAAGAGAGAGGGAGTAAAGATTGTCAGTCAAACGGAAATGTTGTGAAAGAGATTACCGTGTGTGTAATTTCAGTTTTAGTTGTTGATTAAAATAGTTGGTTATTCTTTGCAAGGCCTGTGTTTATTTACTAATGTCAGCTCAAAGGTGTTTGATCTGTTTGATCAATGTAAACTGTATACAGTAATGACGATTGTACTTTTCGCAGAAGCATTGTTTTGTGGGGTTACAAACGGGAGCTACATCTAGGTATGATTATTTTACCGTGAAGTAATTAGGTAGGTATTGCAATATGACGTAATACAAAAGCGCGTACTATTTGCAGCGTGACACCAAACATCAAGGTGTAAACTAAAACATGAGAAACGTGTTGTAATGCTGCAATTGTTTGTTAAGTTCCGGCTTGATCTTATTTATATAAAAAGCTTATTTGAGTTTTAATCAATTGAGTTGCTGGCAGAATCCAGAATACTAAAGCACGAAGGGGAGTATTTGTTCTTACATAAAGGAGATGTGTTGAAATGCTTAAAAATATGCGAGTTTTTATCGCTTTCCGTGTGTTCCTTCATCCTGGTAGAAAAGTGGCGACTAGTTTTGCCAATATAACGGGAATTACAACCCGCACAAGAAAATTGGTAAACTACCATGGATTTTAGAGCAACAGGAGTACGATCTTTAACACTAAACATGTTTTTAATTTTGATTGAAGTGACAACTAATTTGATAGTTAGGTCAGATTCAACTCACAACCATATTTGGTAACTCACGTGACCAAAACAGAAAATGCCTAAAGACTTCGCGGGTTAACTGTATTTCACAAATTTGTAACCCAACAGTAGGAGAACATTCTGACACAAAGACTGTAGCATGGATTTTAAAAGAAAGTTTTTTTCTCGAAAAAGTTATGACGTCATAAGGACCTCTTTTGATGCACTTTCAAAATATCAGTTCCAATTTTTGTCCAAATAGGAATTCCATACTGCGGTTTACGAAAAATGATGGGACGATTCCCATCCAGTGAAAAAACAGCCTCTTCTGTTCGTTTCCAGAGAGCTTTTACCTGTTTTTCCCTGAGATGCATGGCAGAGGACTGGGACTAGTTGCACATTCGCCTTTTGATTGATGTCAGATTTTCATTGGAAAAGTTACTTTATAGAACCACCCGTGCAACCTTTTGATAGGGCTCTTTGACTAAAACGCTTTCTTAGCAACCATTGCCTTTCTGTAGTTAAGTGCCACCCTCCGTAAGGATTTTGCCCACCCTAGTGCCAAACCCTCAAATTCTTCCTCTTTTCCCTGACGTAACCGAACCATGGAACCAATCCAAAGACGAACACCAAGCGCATTTTTCTTCATAACGCGGTTCTTAACGTGAGCTCACTTTCCCAGAGCAAGGCATTCAAAGTAGCGGGAAAACGACGCAGCGAACGCCGTATCTTATGATGACCAAAAAGTTTGAGTTTTCACGAGAAGGAAAAGAACTGAGACTTACCATGTCACAGGCCGACATTACAGTTGGAAGATTAGCAAGCGCCTTTGAGGTTAGTGTTTGGGTTTATTTTTCATCTTGTCCACTTAAGTTTAGGTCTTAAAAGTTTGGATTGCTCAATGACAAAACATGTAAGCACGCCGCTGAAGTGGAACCTTGAGAGAGCAAAGGCTTGTTTCATTTTTCCCTCGTCCGTACTGTAGGTATCAAGGTTATTCTTTCTTTCTTTTTTTCGATTATGAAAATGATATTTCAGTGGGCTTTCCATTTTGATATCTGGAATATTGACTATACAATCCCGATTTTCGGATTTTCACTCGAGCACAAGATCTGAGAACAGATTCCTACACGTATTTTGTTTATCTTCACTTTTTCGTAACTGAATTGTATTTGCCATTTCACACCTTTCCTGTTTTGCTTCATTGGCATAGAAGTCAGGTGTATTGTAACCAAGGAGGGACTTTTATGCAGGTCTTTGCTTTCATTGCAGCGGTGCAAAGGAAAGGGAGTTCCATGCTATGTCTTAAAAACATGAGAATTACATTTTTTGCTTTTAATGTTTCTGTCTTCTAGGTGTCTTCAGAATCTCTATTTATCAAAGAGGAATGGGGAGATGTTACCTTTTGTTACCTTTTGGGAGTCAGGGTGGCTTAGTGGTTATCTATCGGGCCTCCCACCACTGCGAGCCGGGATTCAATTCTGGCCTCGGCCAGCATGTGGGCTGAGTTTCAGTCGACCTCAACCTGACTCGAGGGTTTTTCTCCGGGTACTCCGGTTTTCCTCCCTCATCAAAATCGACTCACAGCTAATTGACATCTAGCTGTGGTGCTGTGCTCCGACATCAAACATGGACTGTATAGCGGCAGCCAGAGGCGCCTTTGTATGCTTTCAGCCCGATGTTGTGAGCCGCGCCCTTCGCAATTCAGTCCTCGACTGCAAGTAAGGGTGATTAGCACTAGCAATATATATATATATATATATATATATATATATATATATATATATATATATATATATATTGAAAAATACGATGATGCCATGCCTCGTATAATATTAAATAACTTATGAAGACTTCTTAAGGCAAATTGATTATAATGGAACGTCAAACGTTTCGCCGGTTAGGGCTTCATCAGTGACTGATAAGTTATTTTACAAGACAGAATATATAACAAGTAAAGAACAATGGTCTTTGATCAGGTTCATTAAGCCTGCTAGTGTATGGTCAGGACACGTCCAATACAACCATTCATGACGGTTTCAGTGTTTTTCTTACTGATTTCATCAGACACGCAAGATAATTGAAGCGCTCGAAATCAGAAAGAAAAACACTGAAACCGTCATGAATGGTTGTATTGGACGTGTCCTGACCATACACTAGCAGGCTTAATGAACCTGATCAAAGATCATTGTTCATTACTGGTTATATATTCTGTCTTGTAAAATAACTTATCAGTCACTGATGAAGCCCTAACCGGCGAAACGTTTGACGTTCCATTATAATCAATTTGCCTTAAGAAGTCTTCATAAGTTATTTAATATATATATATATATATATATATATATATATATATATATATATATATATATATATAGATAGGTATAATAAAACGACGAAGAGACAAACTCTTGACAGTTCCAGCGTTTAATCGACGTTTCGGCCTTCGGCCTTCTTCAGGATAGTTTAAAAGTTAAAAATTAAAAAAGCTATATACAATGGTTGTGAGTGGCAGAGTTACGGGCTTTTATATAGTACACAGAAAATGGAAATTAAGGTTACGTAACAAAAGAAAAGGTCTTAATTACAAGCTAGGCAAAACAAAAAAGAATTGATAAAAAGGAACAAACAGACTAATTAGAAAAATCGTGTTATTACGTGACAAACTCCCCATTGAGGGCCTCTGAGTGAATTGTGCGGGTCAATGTCATAACAAGGTCCTCAGAGAGGGCCCCTAAACAATAGATTCCCAATCGAAAGCCCCTGAATGAAAAACCAAACACAAACATAACAGAATCCCTCAATAGAGTTTTTGAACAAAGACAACAACGACTAAGTGAAGGCTAACAAAACAAAAGGGCAAGATTACAAACTGGAAACAATCAAAGCTAGATGGGAGCTAACGAGGTCCTACAGACAGCAAAAATTACGATGATTGCAAATTTGGGCTGAAAAGAATTTACACTACAATAGAGACAAAGTCAACTGTTGTAGCAGATACGATTTTTGGATTTGAATTCACGCCTTTTGTTAAGACCGTGTGGATATAATGAAAAGAGTTGTGAGGTCCAATATGCTTCTCTGGTGAGGAGCAGTTGTTCAAGATATATATATATATATATATATATATATATATATATATATATAATTACTTGCGTAGGAAAGGAAAAATTAAAACATTAAAACACTACAGATCTGTTTCGAAAGGGCCTGATGGTCCTCTCTCGTCAGGTGCATAAAACACTGCCTGGCTAACTTTCCTTTTATAAGTTGATGGTTCAAGCATTCCTTACCATTCCTTATTTGGTTGCGTGCCGGCACGCACTCGCCAGTTCGTTCCTTTTGTTCAGGGTGCCTGCTCCCGGTTTACAGATGATGAAAATTTTTTCCGTAATGCAAAGATTACATCTCTTTGTTACGTTTGAATAAGGTCTGGCGCGAGCCAGTACTTTCCAGGTTATAGCAAATTCCGTTTTGCTGTCCTTTAGGGACCAGATGTGTTTGCTCAACTCCGTTGCGTTCCTTTTGGAAGTGCCCAAGTCGCAAGGTATAAGAACAAAAGGAACGCAACGGAGTTGAGCAAACACATCTGGTCCCTAAAGGACAGCAAAACGGAATTTGCTATAACCTGGAAAGTACTGGCTCGCGCTAGACCTTATTCAAACGTAACAAAGAGATGTAATTTTTGCATTACGGAAAAATTTTTCATCATCTGTAAACCAGGAGCAGGCACCCTGAACAAAAGGAACGAACTGGCGAGTGCGTGCCGGCACGCAACCAAATATTTGATAAGGAATACTTGAACCATCAACTTATAAAAGGAAAGTTAGCCAGGCAGTGTTTTATGCACCTGACGAGAGAGGACCATCAGGCCCTTTCGAAACAGATCTGTAGTGTTTTAATGTTTTAATTTTTCCTTTCCTACGCAAGTAATTATAACGCTCCAAGATTGTAGAGCACTCTTCGACTCAAAGATAAGGTTTTCACGTTTCTATATATATATATATATATATATATATATATATATAACGAAAATGGTAGATCCAACCTATCGAACCTTTTGGATGGATCTTCCTTACTAATGATGGGACAAAGTCAAGCAGATATATCAAGAAATGTGGGAGATGAAAACTGTCTTGTTTATACACCAACAAACAAGCCCCCAACAAAATACAAAGTGCTATCCAGACCCTTTTCCATTAAAGGAAAGGGGACTGCTACCTTTGCTTGCAAGATCATCCTCGCTAACAAATCTGGAAGGACTTTTTCAGAGTTGGATCAAACCTACATTAACATTAATGATGACAATGTCATCATTAATGTCGGATACATTTCACAGAAAGTGAGGAAAAAGTGGGGTGACAATGTGATGCTGCATAGTGGCAATGGCCTTCCAATCCAAGATGAGGAAGGAACAAGAGGTAAGAATGAATAACATTACAAATTACAGTTAGTGCTATTTGTCAACAAAACATACTATAAATTCAATTTAATCTCTACTGGGGTAGCTTAAAAACATTTGTATTTCCATTGCTGTGGTCTATAACATTTCCTTCTTAACCCAATAACCACTCAGGCGCCCTAGGACGAGTAAAATCTGTTAACTCTCACTCCCGGGAGTCAATGGGTTAAGCTATATCATTGTTGCAATCCTTTAAAAATTAAAATATACTATCAGCTTTATAAAACTATGTGCTATCAACACTATAAAGTCTCCGCTTACGAGCTAGAAGGCTCATCAGGCCGGCGCTTATCTCCGGTTTCTGTAGCATGAAGCGACTAGGAGTATTTGTACTCCCCCCTGGATGGGATGCTAGTCCATCGCAGGGTTACCCCCAGCATTACGCCGGTACCCATTTATACACCTGGGTGGAGAGAGGCACCGTGAGAGTAAAGTGTCTTGCCCAAGAACACAACACAATGTCCCCTGCCAGGCCCCGAACCCGGACCACTCGATCCGGAGTCGAGCGCACTAACCATGAGGCCACCGCGCCTCCCGCGCCTATAAAATTTACTATTGACTATAATAATTGTTATTGTTGTTTGCCATACCTTAGGCATCAATATGGAAGATGATAAGTTAAATTTCAACTACATGAAAGCTGTCACTTCTTACGCAATAAGACATCTTCATTGTCTACACTTTGGATGGGCTTAGATAAATTCAGCAACATTTAGGGTATGCACAACCAACAAAAAGGTGCACAGTGATTTCAGTAAAGTAGTTGTCATTCATTAAAATTTTCCTTAATTAAACAACGACAACTGGAGAAAAATGTCTTGAAATTTTATGCTATCCATAACCACTGAAAACACTACAATGTCAGTGTAGAACCCATGTCCTTCAACAATGCTGTTGATACCCAGGGAGGATGAGTAAAAAATAGCTATTAGGTATCTAGTTTGCCACTGAATGAAATAATAATTATTAATTTTGTTGTGATATATTTCCACACAGGGTCTAAATTCTGGAAGTGCCCAAGTCGCAAGGTATATGCCTTAAAAATGTATTTATCATGGGTTACGTAACCTTTTCTTTGGGGTGTTACATGGTATGATGTTTTTTGTCGCTTCATTAGCGCCAGGCTATATATATTCGAGTTGTCCTCATTTATATTCATTCGCGTCTTACGACCGTCCCTACGCCCTCAAAATTATGTCCGATGTTGAAGACGTTATTCCAGCGAACACAGATTTTTCTAGCAGCGGCCTTTTGCCGTCTTCGCTTCCTAAACAACCTTCGTCTCAATCTCTCGAAGCTTCAGTACCATTCCAGTCTTCAGAATCTAGTGATATAGCGTCCGCGTTCTCTCTATTTAAGGAATATTTCGACAAAAAGTTGGGCGCCTTGAAGCGCGATATTCAAGACGAATCGTGCAGCAATACCGATTCTGTGGCCAAAAAGCTTAAAGAAGAATCCAAGATCACATTTAGATTCGAAGGTAATAAGAAACAGTTTCAATTCAACTCCGACCTCGCAGAAAAGGTGAAGTCGGCGTCAGTTGCTCTCGGGAAGAGAAAATTAGACCTTGTTAAAACTCAATTGGAAGAACTAGACTCTGACATCAAAAAGCGCAACAAACTTATCAGACTGGCAGACAAGTCCGCCGCCGGTTGGGATTTGGTGAACGAGTATTTATCAGACGTGCTGGCTAGCGGGTCCGAGGACGAGAAGCGTATCCGCCGTGCCGAGCAGAGGACCCTTCGTAAACGCAACCAACGACAACAGAAAGCGAAGCCATCAAAACAAGGTTATTCACAACCCCAATCTTCTACCACAACTACCGCCTTTGCTGACCAACATTCATCATCCTCCAGACCTTTTTCTCGTACTTTTGGCGCTTTCAGAAAACCAAGACCAAGCGATATTTGTTTCGCCTGCGGCCAGCAAGGCCATTGGAGATCTCAGTGTCAAGTTAATCCTCAAACCAGATCTTCGAGCTCGGGGCAGTCCTTTCCTAGTTCTTCTGGTTTTTCGGGCATTGGAGGTAAATAGGACCACAGGATTAAAAGCTTGTTCTCCAAGGTTAGATATTAGCTTTAGTCCATTTGTTAGACATGTATCCTTCTTATTTGGAGTATTTCAGGGAAAGGGACTCTATTACTTTAGCCGATTTCGATTACGATCGCAATCTATTTGAATTTACACAGAATTCCGCATTGCCAGTACTTAAGGGTAGACTTAGGTCCTGTTTAGGTTATTGGCACACTATTGGCGCCAACAGTTTTGTTATCGATATTATTAAATTTGGTTATCGGATTCCATTCATTAGTACACCTTGTCAGACGCGTTTTTCTAACAATCAGTCAGCTCTTAATAACGCTTCTTTCGTGGAGTCGGCTATCGCTGAATTAGTCCACACTCACGTCGTCGTTGAGTTACCCTTTATTCCACACGTCGTGAATCCGCTCTCTGTCTCGATACAGTCCTCAGGCAAGAAGAGGCTTATTATAGACTTACGTCATGTCAATCATTTCGTTAGGAAACAGAAGTTTAGGTGTGAAGATTGGAGAGTTTTATTATCATACGTTAATAAGGGCGACCACCTTTTCAGTTTCGATCTCAAGTCCGGATATCACCATATTGATATTTTTCCGGATCACCAAACTTTTCTAGGTTTCTCCTGGGTTTTTTCTGGTACCGTTCGGTATTTTTGTTTTGCATCACTTCCGTTCGGTCTAAGCTCAGCCCCATATGTCTTTACCAAGTGTCTCAGGCCACTCGTTAAGTTTTGGAGGTCCAACGGGATTAAAATTGTTGCGTTCCTCGACGATGGGTGCGGAAAAGGGGACTCACTGCCTATGGCCAAGGAAAATTCATTGTTTGTGCAATCATCCTTAAGCAGTGCGGGGTTTGTTGCCAATTCCGCCAAATCACTATGGACCCCCACTCAGACGCTTGTTTGGTTGGGTTTAAACTGGGACTTAGTTATCGGTACCATTTCTATTACCGATATACGTATTTGTAAATTCGTTGCTCTGATTGACAAATTTCTCCTATCCGCACCTTATGTTACGGCTCGCGATTGTGCTGTTATCGCAGGTCACGTTATGTCCATGTCGCCAGTTTTGGGCAACCTGACTCGCCTCAAAAGCCGTTTCCTTTACAAGGTCATAGAATCCCGCCGCAGTTGGGATTCCCGTTTTAACATCGGGCTTCATAACGATTGCCTCTCTGAAATATTTTTCTGGAAAAACAATATCGTTAGTCTTAATACGAGAGCTATTTTGCCTTATGATGCTCCCCTTTTGTTTAGCTATTCGGATGCTAGCAGCGTCGCCTGCGGGGCTTTTGTTGTGGGCACTAACGAGGTGTCCCACCGTATG